>NC_135449.1:17805606-17835606 GCF_051991255.1 Vanacampus margaritifer
CAGGTTGAAACAATTGGAAAATCCAAATTGCTGAAGACGTTCACAAACTTTTGAGCAGCACTGCATGTGTGTGTGTGTGTGTGTGTGTGTGTATATATATATATATATATATATATATATATATATATATATATATATATATATATATATATATATATATATAACAACTGTGTTTCTTTTTCCACCTTTCCATCATGAAGGAAAAAACACTTCATTTGGCAAACACCTTACATCCAAGTGCGTTCATTATCTTCCTTTAATATAATTCTGGGCTTGCTTTTTATCCTCAGGATCTGGACAACTCCACATAGTCCAGGGAATCATGAATACAGAGAAATATTATTGAATTTAACTGTTTGGTCACAACTAAAACAGTCATGTTTGGTGAAAAGTCAACACTGCATGCCAGCAAAAGAACCTTCACCCTTGAGTGAAGCATGGGGGTGAGAATGTTAAATTCTGTGCTGGCTTTTCATCCTCAGGACATGGACAATTCCACATAATCCAGGGAATCATGAATTCAGAGGAATATTGTGGAATCCTGGAATGCAACCAAGCATTACAACCAAGGAATGGCTAACAAACAACAAGATTCATGTTCTTTATGTGCCCAGTCAAAATCCTGATTAAAATTCTTTCAAAATACTGTGGCGGGACCTGAAGCGGGCAGTTTATGCTAGACGCCTATCCAACCTCTCTCAACTGGTTGTATTTTGAAAGGAAGAGTGGCAAAAATTCCCCCAACGAAGATTTGAAAGACTGATAAATCATTAAAGAAAGTGTTTGGATGAAGTTCTCATTGCAAAATGAGGTGCAATATCCAATTAATTGGGAGGTTCACATACTTTTGCACCCATGAAATCTGAGTTTTTCTTAAAGGGACTGCAACATGAAAAATCAACTTTTTGGAGCTTTTAGCCATGTTAAAATGCTAATTCCTCACCAAAAACATGACCAAAGTTGTGTTTTCCTCCATTCACCCCTGTATGAGAAATCCATTGGCTGACACTGGTGTAAACTACAAGTAAAACATTTGCACTGATGAACTTAAATGAATGGATGGTGTAGTGGATAGTGCGCTCGCCTCATAAGCAACAGGGTGCGGGGTTTGCGACCCGCTGTGGTGTTTTTTTTCCTTCTTTCCTCTAGCCTCTCTGCTCCCCTTCCTCTTCCACAATTTCTTGTGGCTGGGACCTGTTTTGTTTCAAATGTTTATTCAAGAATTGATGGCTAGTTAACGCAGAGATCTAGCAGCCTGTGAAATTTAGAGTCCATTTTTAAAAATTTGTACAAACGTCTTTGTGGTACTTCATGCACTTCAAACTCAATGTCAGAATCGGGATCCAGGATGTACGGCTCCACAATATGTTCTTCCTTCTTTGTTTATCGTTTTCTGTTTCGTGGGCGTTGCGCGTAGCTCGGACAATGTCATGAGAGGGGCGCGGAAGCCACAGGGGGAGAGGCTGGGTTTTACTGAACCGAGCGTTTGACTTCCGGGTAAGGAAAATAGCCACCAAAATAACTCATATTTCATAAGAAATTACATTGCGATTGTGTCAAAGATAATATTTCATCATTATATGCCTATAGTTAACTGTGGAAGGGCTTAAAATACCATGGTGTAGTCCCTTTAAATCAACAACTTTTGTTCAAGAATGAATCACAATATTATCATTCTTTTTGTTCAAGCCCATTATTTTCAATGTCAGCATTGTAGATTTGGGTATGACTAATCATTTAATAAGGTTAATTTAATATTTTATTATATATTTTAGTCTAAATGTTCTGGCCCATATGGACCTGCACCTTCTCTCTGAGGGCAGCAGGTGGAAAAGGTGGTGAGCTGGATGGTGCTGGTCCCGTATATAGATTCTACGTATATAGAATATTTTAACCTAATTCTGGTTATTTAATTCTGCCTGTTAGCGATTGTTAGTTGTGCCCGCCCCGCTCCGGTGGACCTCCTGGCACTTCGGGCGGGCCCCAGTATCCGGGGGCCGAGCCCTATCGCCCCGCCGGGCTGGTCCCATATGCCCGGTGGGGTGGATGGGGGTTTGGTGGTCGTGTGCGCCTCCCACCCCCGCCCGGTTGGGGGGGCCCAGCTGGTCGCTCCTCTTAACTCACTGCACTAGTTTTGCACAATACACATCAGACATAGAGGGCACATAACACACTTTGGGGGGGAGTGGGGTAGGGTGGAAACACCATCTTTGCCCTGCAACTCCCCTCCAATTTTAATGCACCACACAACTGGAGGGGGGGGGGGGGCATCGGTTGGGGCAGTCCGCAGTATGGAGCAGTGCTGCGGCCCCCTGTCCGTGTGACCCCCCCCCCCCCCCCCATTAATTTATTTTAATGCACCACATACGCTCATTGACATGCCTGGGAGGCGGGTGGATCGGAGCATGGGGATATAATTTCCCTCCGGTTCACCTGCCCCCAATTTTAATGCACCACACACACACACTTATGTATATACACTGGGTGGGGTCAGACTCAAGGTTTAGGGGTAGAGTTCGCCAGTCGGCGAGCTGGCGAACTCAGTAACAGGGTTAGTCTGTCACTTAGAACGTTGGGGTGACGACCGGGGCTTCGGGGGTGCCGCCCGTCCTCCGGTGCCCCCGTCTGCCCTTCTGCCCCCGGTGTTCCGTCCCTCTGCGTGGTGGGGGGTGGGGTGGGCGCGGATGCCCTCTCCGCTCCGCTGCCCGGCCCCTCTTCGGGCCTGGGTGCGGGGTGTCTTGGGGGTCGGTGGCTGGGGGGCTGCCGGTTGGTGGGGGTGGGGGCGAGGCGGCTTGGTTGGGGGGGTGGTGGTGCTGGGGATTTGGGGACCTGGGGGCGGCTGGGGCTGGGTTGGGGTGGATGGCGGGGGTGGGTGGGGTGCGGGGGGGTCGTGGGTGGGGCGGGGTTGTGGGCCGGTGGGGTGCCTGGCGGGCCTGCAGTGCCCCGTCCTGCTGCGTTGGGTTGAGGGCGCGGGCCGCGTTGGGGTGGGGAGCGCTCCTGCTCCTGGGTTTGCCCTCCGGCCGGTGGCCCCTGTGGGGCCCGGGGGTCGTCCTTTGGCGCTGCCGTGGCCTGGGGGGCCCTGAGGTGTTGCTCTCGCTCTGTCCTGGCAGGGGTCGACGGCTCCCCTCTTTGGTGGAGATTTTCATGCATGCCAGATCCACTACACCAGCATCTATCGTAACTCAGACACAATCTGCTTCTCCCTCAGGTCAGTGAATCGGTGGATGCTGGTGTCTGGGATCTCACTCTGCTTTGTCTGTCCTTCCTACCTTTGCTCAGTCTTTCCTTTGGGCCCTTGAGGTCTCCCTGATTTGTTGGAGTTTGGATGTCTCTGGGGTTGGTGAAGGACTCTGGTTGGTGGCCCGGTGGTTGATGTCTGGTGGGTGCTGGACTTCACTTTCCTTTCTTTTCTTTGGTCCTTCTTCGGGTCTCCTGACCGCCCCACGACTCTGGCTGGATTCTGAAGTGTTTGGTTTAGGTGAACGGTATGGGATTTTTTTTTTTTACACGCACGCACGCACACACACACACACGCACAAACACACACCCACATACCAAAAAAAAAAAAAAAGGAGAACAATGATGATGACATGTCAAATGATCAATACTGAGCTCTCCAAGAAAAAAAAAAAAAGGTTAATTTAATATTTTATTATATATTTTAGTCTAAATGTTCTGGCCCATGTGGTGAGCTGGATGGTGCTGGTCCCGTACGATGTTGCGTACTCTACTCATACAGCGAGTGAGTAGATGGTGCTGGTCTCAGGGAGAGTCGTTCCAATGATTCTCCCGGCAGCTTTCACCATCCACTGGAGAGCCTGTTGGTCAGCCTTAGTGCAGCTGGAGAACCACACCAAGAATCCATATGTTAGAACGCTTCTGATGACACAGTTGTAAAAGTTCACCATCAGAGATCTGGGAATGTGAGCGCTCCTCAGCTTCTTCAAATAGTAGAGGCATTGTTGTGCCTTGCCCACCGCTGTGGAAATATGATCACCCGAGGACGGGTCCCCAGTCACTGTTACCCCCAGGAATTTGAAGCTTCTCACCCTCTTCACCACATTGTTGCCTATAGAGAGAGGTTGATGGTTGATTTGTTTGTTTTTTACGGAAATCCACCACAATCTCCTTGGTCTTTTTGGTGTTTGGAGCCAAGTTGTTCTTGTGGCACCATGACTCCAGATGTTGCACCTCTCTCCTGTAGTTTGTTTCATCGTCATTGGAAATGAGTCAGAGCACGATGGTTTCGTCGGCAATATTGACGATGAGGTTGGACGGAGGCAGAGCAGTACACTCATGACTGTTCTCTAAACACCGGGGGGGGGGGGAGACCAAGGAGATTGTGGTGGATTTCCGTAGAAAAAACAAGTATTACATTATGCAGGTAAGTTTACAGGCGGAAATATGGTGTGAATCAATCTGTGCTCTTTGATGACATTCAGTGTTTTAAGAAAAAGAACAAGAAATTTGATAAAACAACACTTTGACTTTGAGTAGTATACAAAAACTGCTTCATTTTCTATGCCCCATTCATTTAATGATAACTACTGGTTCAATGTTAGACTTTTAGGTTTTAATAGATTTTCTGTATTTTTCCTACAGACAGTATTTGGTGACTTTAAACATGGCTACGGATTGATTCACATTGGTTTTCGCCTTTTGAACGATACTGGAAAAACTGTAAAAATTGATCTTGAAAGTCCCTAAAAAGTGCTTAAATTTGGTCATGGAAAAGGTGTGTACGAACCCTGCATATAGGTGTCTTCTGTGACGTATTTTGCGTAAATCACTGCACTTGAACCCAGCGGAGACATTCCTCTGGAAACTCCCCTTCATTCGATCCCGGTCACAATATCGCCAATCACATAGTGGCAGACACCAAAGCAGCAAAGGTTTGTTGTAGCCATTATACGTCTGTTAAGTATATTTATGGTGAAATAGCGAGTCAGTTCAAATGTTTTGCCTCGTACGAATACACTCCCCCAGTCACCTGCCTGTGTTTCTTGTCCGGAAATCAACTGGCCACGCCCATGCGCTATTCTAAAAATAGTAGTTTGGGTGTAATTGTAAACTTGCCACGCAGCTTGGTAAAAAAAACTAACTGTTGAAGCAATTGCTAGTGTCAGATCTCGCTTACCTTACCGAATCTCCATTTAAAGAGTTAAAAACTCCCCTCTAGCCCGGTCCACTGCTTTGCAGGTGCACTGGGTGACGGGAGCTTTCAAGCCGTTGTCGAGAAGGATCCTTCCAGGTTATCACCGCCTCAGTTTTACAGTGTCTGCCCGGTCTTAAGTCAAATAACACCCCTATTGAGTAACCATGTAGAAATAAGAGTATAATTTAACCACACTTTTTTTACAACGGCTCCCTCCCTTCGATCGATTGCACTTGTAAAGACCTGGATAAGTTTAGTTGTTTTTGGAAAAACCTCACGGGCTCGTTAACTCTATTTAGATAAGCCAAAGTAACTTTTTAGATTCAGCGTTCAGCAGGTACCAATGTGTGGTGTGGCAAGTGGTGTCAAGAAAAATGACAAAGATAGGGTTAAATAAGCTTTGCATCTAAATAATGTCAAAAAGAGAAATATTGTTGTATTCTCTAAGACTAGAGAGGAATACATTAATAAAAAGAAAGAATGTAATTGTCATATTGCAAAATAGTTAGGCCAAAAGAATAAATTCCTTATGTTTAACTCATACTTAATAATTTGAATTTAAGTAAAAAAAATATCCCTTAAACTGGGTACAATTTGTTACCCAAAAATCTAAAGTGAAATAGGAATTTTTTTAAAAAATAATAGATTTAAAGTATATTTGGAAAAGAAAAACAGGCCAAATTAGATAAAATGATTCAAATAAAATCTATTAATTTAAAGTCAAAAACTAGGAATAATTTCTCAAACCCAATGATGATATCAAAAAGCAATAAATAATGTCAGAAAAAGTCTGATTAATAAGAGGAATGATTCTATCATATACTTTCAGCTTTTAAACTGAGACTACCTTAATCTTATAACTGAATAAAGTGTTTTAATTTACCAGATAATTCTTCCAAGTTGGAAAATCTTAGTTTAAAATTTACTAAGGTCGATAATCAAACTTTAAACTATATTAAAGTATTAATTCTATCTTAAAATTCTTCTGACTACTCAGGGGGGAAAAAAATAATCAAATAAAAGTGGGTCTCTATTTCTCCTAATCCCCAATAAGACAATTTTCAAACTAAAGTTATTCAAAGTCTTACTTTAATTAAATAAAGTCTTTTTAATTCATAAATAATTCTCCTAAATTATCAAAACTTGTTGGAAGCCGAATATAGAACTTCAAATTGTGTTAAAGTAAGAATTTCACCGTCCTATTCTCTTGACAAATCAGAGGGAAAAAAAGTAATACTTAAGGCTTAAATAATCATACTTACTCAATGGCAAGGGAAAATATTTATTTCCTCAGTTTTAAGAATTGTACAAATCCATAAAGTGTTGGCAAAATAACTTCCAGTGAAATAATCCGTTTTAGGTGGAAAAAGGGCTCCCGTTCTCCACATAAGATCTAATATTTTTAAGACAGATTTGGGCAATAACGGGAAAGAGTGCTCTAACGACTTCCCCATTCACCCTACTTGCCCGAGAGTGACTTCACTTCTGCCTTAATTTAAAATTTAGCTGTATTCAATAAAAGATGAGTATTTCTCCTTTTCTTAGCCCTACCCGAGTTGCTATTTGGAGACGATAACTATCTTTTTCGAAGCATATGGATACTGAAAATAAACGGGCTTCAGTTGGCAGAGATTCAGGAAAAAGCCCAAAGCTTCGACAGAATTTTTTATACTGCAGAACTGTTTTTTACCGGTTCTATAGAGGAGCTACGTAATCTCCCCATTACATCAGCGGGTCCAAGAGAAAGTCCCCTTTAATGCATATGTCTTTATAAATAAAAAAGTTTTAAAACTCAACTCACTTATAACAATATAACTACTCCACCATTTGAACTAAATCACTCGAAGTTTCACACAAATGCCCTTTATGTCAACAATTTAATGTCAAATACCCTTTTGTTCAATAAACCTTTTTTTTTAAATAAAATATCACACCTTTATGTTACTGGTTATAATCAAGTGTTTAAATTGTAATATAAATGTATGTACATACTGTACATGTCATAGCCTTTTAAACTCACTGGTTAAATGACAGGCCTATCGCGTTTCATGGCTTATAACAGAAAATTGCCATTCTTCAATCCTAACACACAAACTTTCTGTGAGAAAGAAGTTTATTGACACCTAATCCATCATAACTGATAAGAGTAAGCTGTTTCTGTTTAATAATATAGTGCCAATAAGTTTACTGAGTAAACGTAATGTCAGAGGCACCGCCAGGATTGGGTGATGAATTTAGCACCACTTCGAGGTATTCAAGTAAGCGTGTGGACGCAGAAGTGGACCTCACTGCTAAGCTTCAGGAAGCAAAAGCCCTGCAAGAAGCAGTTCAGGCTCAACAGGCCAAACTTGACCAATTGAAAAGTGAATGGAAACACAGACCTTGGCCGAATTGAAGCAAAGGGAGGCTGAAGTGAAACTAAAGTTTGGAAAAAGATTAATCAAATTGCAGCAGCTGCAAGTGGACAACGAAGTTAGAGTGGCGAAGGCTCGGGTTAAAGTTTATAAAAGCTTCGATGAGTCGGTGAGTGGTGAGAACATACTTGGAAATAAGCATATGGATACTGAAAAAATGTTTTTATTAAATCTTTAAGCCGTCCCATTTCAGCCTAACCCTGTCAAGCTTCAAGTGGAATCAAATCTTACCCAAGCAATTGCAAGTTCACTTGCCTGTAGCCGTCTTCCAGTTCCAGAACCAACCGTTTGATGCTCTATCTCAAAGGCTATCTGGCTGGCGAAGCACGTAAAGCTGTTAAAGGATTCTTTTATCGCAATTCAGAAGACGCATACAAGGGGGTTTGGGCGACTCTTCAGGACCGTTATGGAAGCCCTTTTGTGGTGCAGACAGACTCGCTAAATGGCCTAGAATAGCCTCTAATGATCCAGTTGCAATTAGAGACTTTGCAGATTTTCTTCAAGGTTGAATGGAGGCGATTTTAAATGATTATGAAGAGAACCATAAGCTCCTTAAAAAGTTGTGAAGGAATGCTTCTGTTTCCCGTGTTCATCATGTTGATTATCAAAACAGACAATGAGATCGGTGAATTCAGGCTTTTCCTTAAGGATTTATTGTCATAAGCTTATGGACAGAGAGAGAATGCAGCCAAGCGGCGCCATGTTCCTTCCCATCTGTAATGCCCTTCCCAGAGCTAGTCACTAATATATCCGTCCTTCTCAAAGTCCCTCCCTGTCTTCTTCCACCAATCCTAAGTCCCCTCCCTCTCTCTGCTCTCCTCTCAGACAGTCACAAGATGGAACACAGAAAATCAGATAAAGATTGACGTTGTTTTCAGAGCCAGACTTGCTGGCGCTGGTTGTAAAACACAAAGGGATGTAATTAACACATTTACTTCTCACCCACAAAATGGTTCAAGAATGTGTGAAAAGAGAAAGCCACACCTCACATCATTTGAATTCTCACACAGAACTATACTGAGTAAATCAAAGCAATTATGTCCAATTCTAAATAGTTATAACTAAATCAAAACAGTTATAATTAAATTGAAACAGAAGATTCACTTCATTCCCTATCTTGGACTCGAAAGAGTCCAAAATAAAAAGAAACATTAAAAACATTTCACAGAAAAATTCCAGCGGGGATCTTCATCGTCGCAAACGGCTGGCACAACATTAAGCAAGGGTTGTGTGGGGAGAGTAGACATTATCATTAGAATAAGAAGCAGAAGCATGCAATAATGAAACATCCCTTTAGCAGGAGAAGAGGTAGTTTAGCAGACATATGGCATTAAAAAACAATTTGATTCATTAAAAGATTATTCAGTGAAATAAGCATATCATATATGGGGCTTAACACGATGTGTTGTGTTTATGTTCAAGAAAAAGTGTCGCGATGCAGCAGCTGACGGAGATGCGCTCCCACTTTGAAGCCATCTGGAGATGGAGTTCTTTGTTGAATGAAAAGGGCATTTGTCAGTGTTGTTGTTTTGTTTTTTAATGAAAAGGGCGTTGTCAGCTTCTTTCAGAACCCTGGTCAACTGCCAGAGATCCAAGGATTGGTCACCGGGATTATCTTCCCAGAATGTGACTCATTTGTGGAATGATGCCTTGAAGAGGGATAGCTGACACTGGATCAGTAGATGTTGTTTTCCCGGTCGGGTCGTCAGGTGATGAGATGGATGAGCCTGGGACCGATCCGGCGGGCCTTGTAGACCAGATGTGGAACGACGTGTCCCCCTCCTTTTGCAAGTGCACTGCACAAGACGTTCTCTCCATCCGGGTGAAGAATATTTTCATTTAGTCACTTATAAACATACATATTTACAATTCATTATTTTTCAAAGAGCATCTGGTAGTTTTTGTTAGTTGGGAGTTAGTAAATGTTAGTTGTTTAAATTCTGTAGGCCCTGGAACGTGCTGTTGGATCCGAAAAAAGTTCTGTTTGTTGTGACATTCAAACAGAATCCAGCCTTTGGCTGAGTTTAATGACATTCGCACATTCATTAATACAATAATGAAAATCTTGTAGCCAATTCTTTAATATTTCTATTTTTTCTTTAATCTGTTTTTGGGATTAGGGATAATATACTGAACCAAATGTGTTTTAATCCCAATGCCTTTTCTACAGTTTATAATTTTTTGTTTTTGAAATGGGTTCCATTGTCTGATCAAAATTTTCCTAGGAAACCCATATGATGGTATATAATGATTAATCAAATGTTTTACCATGATATTTACTGTTGTAGATTTGGCATGAATGTGCTTCCAGCCATAAATAAAAAGAATCTAACTATCACCAGCAAATGTCTGTATTCCTGACGCTGGTTTTATCATGTCAATGAAAACCATAAAAAACAACAACATCTGACCCCAGAGCTGTCACGTCCGGCCGGACCGTGAGCACCCTGGGGAGAGATTTATATATATACATACTCTTATACCTTTTGTAAACACTGCAGTCCTGCAGTTCATTTTTAACAATTTGTCTCATGAAATGATACCACCCAGGTGTAAATGTCTCAATGTTTCTTCCACACCTAAATGGCATATTCCATGGGCTCTAGAAATTAGATTTTTCAATTGTTTCTGAAATGGAACATATTTACCTTCTTTTCACCATATGCTTCATCTTGTTGTCTCCTCTGGAACTTACTTTTTTCCTGTCACAGCTTGATCACCTCCTGTGGATTATCACATTCAGACTGGAATTATAGTTAGTTGAAGTGTAGGTCGGTAACACAACCTTTTTGCTATTTGATCTGCTAATTTGTCTACATTCATTTGATTCAACATGAACTGTCATGTGTGCACACCCTCCTTTGGAGTTGATACACACAGACAAACCAGTCGACTGCCCTCCTTTTGACGAAGATCCGCTTGACCTTTGTCAGACAGTAAAGATAAGATCACCAAAGTAATAGCAGTGAACAGATGCAGCTCCACAGAGGGGAAAACCAGAGACCTTGTGGCTCATAAATTAAAAGTATCAGATTGGGGCTATCAGCAAACACCAGGAACCACAGGAGGCAGTTCCTACCGAGCTAGCTACAGAAAGTCACAAAAGACAAAAGCCTTTGAGGCAGGCGATTATGATGTAAAATAGAGCCCTAGCCAGGTCAATGCTAATTCAAATGAGCGTGAGCAGATGCAATTTGAGACACTGCTGTGTGAGGACTTTGGGTCAGGGAAAAAAAATAGACCACATTAATCTATTTCCGGTCACAAATTACACGAAACTTCCAAATAACTGCCTTCTCAACGGGTAAAATAAGCGTATTATAATCAGAGGCAAAAACATCACAATACTCCTACTTTAAGAAAACTGTAAATTATTCCTAAAATGCTAATTAACCCCACCTCTTCTACAGAGTAGTGGGGCATGTAAATACACAACAGGGGAGACATTACAAAAATTAACATCCGTGGGATTCATGGATCACAGTGATGTGAGGAAAATCAAAAAGTAACCAGCAAACTCGCTGTTGTTCGTTTCACTTCTATGGTGTCAAATCCAAAAGCTGGTGCTCCAAAAAGAAAGTGGGTATAAATTTAGTAGACTAAACCCAATAAGCATCAAGAGACGAAAATAGAGTAATTAACTCTTTGACTGCCAGACGTTTTCAAAAACGGGTTGTCGCCAGTGCCAGCCGATTTAAGCATTTTGAGTGATCTTGAATGTAGCCACGTGCAGTTTGCCGGCCACTCTTTACACCAACCAGACGCAGGAGGTTGCTGTCTGCAATCGTGGGCCCAATGACCAGGCCGTCCAGCCCATGTTGGGCCACCCAAGAAAACACCTTTGGCCAATGATTGTACCTGCTTGATACATTATACACTCGTAATCAACAGAGGGAGATGAGATCACAGCAAGAGTTTACTTCCTGCCTTTTTTTTTCACTATAGCAAGAAATATTTCTATATTTTCGTATTTGTCTACCTTAGACTCTTTTTCATTACACATTACCTCAAAGTATGTTTAAAATGTGACAACTACCAGTCAACGTCAGCATGGGGAAGTTCCTTCCAAGGACTGTGCTTAAGTCTCGGGAATGCCCCTCAAAATGGCTGACACCAGATTCTGGAATGAAACTCAGAGAGGGAAAACAAAGGTTAAATAATTTTCTCGCCTACGAGCCAAATTATCAGGGAGGAAAGAGAAAAAATAAACAATAAAAATTGTATTATTTTTATTAAAAAAACAAAAACATTTATTTATAAAAAATTGTATTCAACTATAGAAGCAGAACTAATTATGTAAAAGAATACGGATATCACCTGCTTCTAACATCTGTTCCTTAACAGCTTTCTGCACTGCTTGAAGCCAACTGGCACCATCAGATTTGCATCAGATGAGTCCTGCATACCCCCACGCTCATTTCAATATCAATCGGGGTGCCTGACACAAAGTTGTACAAGCCTCCTTCAAGATAACAGCTCTACCTCCTCCCTTAATCCCCCAGGCCTGTGTTGAATCAAGAAGGGAGCGGGAGGGAAGAGATAAGACTTTTACAGCCTCTTATTTTAGTTCAATTCTGGCACATTGATGTGGCACCAGATCAGCCTTTAGACCTTAGACCTGATGACCTGAAACACGATATGAAAACCTGTTTTTCAACATTCCTATCTCTCACACACACCCCCATTGGAGACAATGGGGAGAAAAAAATACTTATCACCCTTCACAATCCTGACACAATATGGAAACATCTGTTTTACCACTTTCCTATTCGAAAGGCAAGCGCCATTATCACACCAGTCTTATCTCTCACACGCATCTGGAGACAATGGAGAAAGTCTTCTCCACAACAAACTCTCCTTTCCTTTTTATTTATTTTTTAACAGACAACACTAGAACAAGGCTTTTTCATATCTCACATAGACACCACCAAACATACAGTTGAAGACATTGAGGAGAAAAAAAATACAATTATCCATACATACGCTCTCATTTCACTCACTCTCCCAGTCCTTTTTTTTTTATTTTTTATTTTTTTTTACACAGGAGAGCTCAGTATTGTTCATTCGATTTGACATCATCATTGCTCTCCTTTTTTTTTTTTTTTTTTTAAAACCAACAAATCAATTAAAAAAAATTTAATAAATTTTTTTTTTTTTTTTTTTAAATACATATACATATATATATATACATATACACACATATATATATATATATATATATATATATATATATATATATATATATATATACTTTTTTTTTTGTATGTGGTGTGCGTGTGTGTGTGTGTGTGCGTCCGTGCGTGCGTGCGAGCGTGTGTGTATTCATCAGTTCACCTAAAGCCCATTAAAAAAAATCCCATACTAATAATATAATATAATAATAAATTGCCAAATGCAGAAACATCAATGTAAGTTATCACGATGTAGTGGCTCTCGCTAACAGACAGAATTAAGTAACTGGAATTAGGTTAAAAAATTCTATATACGTAGACCATGTTTCTATAAATTTTGATATTTGGTTTTTATTTGAGGCAGATATTTTTTCCATTAAAATGTGATTTATGAGGAGGTTAGACCATTGGTCGATATTCAGAGTTTGTTTATTTTTCCAGTTAACAAGAATTGTTTTTTTAGCGATAGTAAGGGCTACAAGTGTAGATTGAAATTATTTATGTGGTAAGTCAGTTGTTGTTAGGTCACCTAGCAAACACAAGTTTGGAGATAAAGGTATCCTACAGTCCAAAATAGCGGAAAGTTTTTCTAAGACTTTAGTCCAGAAATACATAACCGGAGTACATAACCATAAAGCATGAACATAAGTGTCTGCAGTGTTTTGTAAGCATTGGAGACAAATATCGGAGTCTGAGAGTCCCATTTTCTTCATCATATATTGAGTAATGTATGTTCTGTGAATAATTTTATATTGGATAAGTTGTAAATTTGTGTGTTTTGTCATTTTAAATGCGTTTTCACAAACTTGAATCCAAAAGTCAGGTTCCGGTGCTATAGACAAGTCTGTCTCCCATTTCGAGATGGGTAAAGACATTTTATCAGTATATGAAAGTAACTTATATATTTTTGAAAGTTTTTTTGTTGTTGTCGGAGAAAGCTTGTTAATATCTTTAGCTAAAACAGGCGGTAGGAGCGTACCCCGAAGTGTTGGAATTTTTTTCTTTATCATATTTTTAACTTGTAGATAATGTAAAAAATTTCCGTTTTTTATAATTTTTTTTTGGAGCAAGGATGTATATGATATAAACATATTATCTGAGAAGAGATGGTGGAGATGTGTAATTCCTTTCTGCTCCCACACAGCTAAATGAAACGGTTGGTTGTTAAGTTGAAAGTCGGGGTTATGCCATAGGGGAGAAAGTCCACAGGGCTCCACTTGGGCTTTTGTCAATTCTAGTGCCTTCCACCAGGCAGTCACGGTGGCGGAAATCATTGGGTTTTTAAAACAATTATGACGCTTAATCGATGTTGTAATAAAGAGTAGATCTCGAAGTCTGAGGTTATTACAATCCTTCTGTTCTAGTTCCAACCAACAGTTAGTTGGTTTTCTTATCTTAAGTATCATTTATGAAGGTATGCAAAACATATTAAATTAAATATTGTAAACCATAACAAATATTGACATATAATTAGCAATTATTTAAAATTGTAAACTTTCATTGTTTTAATTATTTTTATTTTTTTATTATTTTAAAATTTAGAATTTTTTTTTTTTTCTCCTCAAAATTTTTTGATTTTTTTTTTTTTTAAATAAAGGAAGTTTTTTGTTTTTAATATTTGCTGACATGTTATAACCTAAATACTGTTGGGGCATATTTTAATGTTTTCAGTCGAGTGAGGGTCATTGGTCGGGGTCATTATTTCAAAACAAAGTCAACTGGACCAATATGAGCGGGACACAGATCTCTTCAAAACAAAACCCCCACCAACAAAGCAACTGCAAATGCTACCACCAGCAGAGGGGATGTGGTGCGGCCAACCTCTGATCAGCACTCCACCTGCTCGGCCTGCCACCTGATGCCACAATGACTGTGCCGTCATATACAAATGTGATAAAACAAAACTGCTCCACTATCCAATGCACACAATGCTCTGCACAAGCTTCCTTAAAGCATTCCTGCATCCCGAACTGTCCTGTGAAAAACTGCTCCACGGCGATGGTGACTCAGCCCCCACCAACAATGTTCCCTTGAGTTAGTGATACCAGACCATATGATGTGATACTGACTGTTTACACTGCACTCTATATTTTTGACAGATATAAGGTGATAACATTTACAGTAAAACATTTCGTAAATATAACGAACTGATTGACAACAGTTTATACACACAGATTTATTATATTTTAAAAACTTTTGATGTTTATTTTGATTTGATCTGATTTGTTTATCCCTGTCTATTTTAAAACAGTCAGCTTTTTGGACAAACATCAACAAGGGGGACTAGCAAGCTTAATGGTAACATTAAAACAAGGGCAACTTTATGTATTAATCATATTTGATGGATTGGCTGAAAACTGAGATTCTTTGTAAAATTCATTGGCTTAAGCTACAATATTTTCATAGTACAAAAGATAATACAGGTAAATTTCGTGTGGTTTCAGAAATTGAAAACAGCTAATGTGAATAAAGATAAGATAAAATTTATTTCAATCTTAATTATATTTTACGCTTATTGAATTTAGTCTTTTAATATTTTCCAAATTTTCTTTTGAAATTTGAATAGTTGCTTGGGGCGCACTGTCGAATTTACTGGTTAAATGTAAAATTTCCCCCTCTTTTTAAACAAAAAGCAAGCAAAATTTATTTACTGCAGAACTTTTATATTATTAGAGTCTGAAAAATTCTCTAAGTCGATTTTTTCAGATGGGGGAATTATTGGTCGGTCTGGGTATATCGTTGCGAAGGACACAAACAGTCCATGTTGAATTAAATAAATATAAAATTAAAAGTTAGTCTTAATGTGATAATTATAGATAGTCCGTGAGAATGAATTTTACAGGAGGACAATTGGGGATTTCCTTGACCATGGAGAAGGAGTAAGTTTTGGCAGAGACGGCGAAAATAAGGTGAATATGTTCCATTTCTATTTTTCCCTGGGGCCCTGGGGTTAGATGTTATTTTTTGATTTTATTTGTTGGCGAAAGTTACATTTATTTAATGGCTGGAAGCACATTCATGCTATATCTATAACAATAAATATTATAGTAAAACATTCCAATAATCATTACATTCTGTAAACAAAATTGGCCTCGTCAGATTTTAATTGGCTAAGATTTTCATTTTTTGCATTTATGAATGTGCTTAGGTCATTAAAGTCAGCCAAAGGCTGGATCCTAATTGAATGTCACAACAAACAGAATTTTTTCCCACAGGACAGGCCTACAGAACTTTACTAACATTTACTAACTCCTAACTAATAACACTACCAAAATGCTTTTTCAAAAAGAAGGGATGTGAATAAATGTTTATTAGTGACTAAATGAAAATATTTTGCACCCAGATGAGGTGATGAAAAGGTCAATCTAGTCCAGTCCACGGGGCACCTGGTTCCACATCTTGCCTATCAGACCAGCAGGGGGTCCGCCCACTACTCAACCCCCACCTTCAGGAGCCAGCCACCAGCGGGAGCCAACTGAGAAACCAGTCAACTGCTCCAGTGACCAGACGTGCCAGCTGAGAGGCCATTCAACTGCTTCCAGTTTCCACCAGACGACCTGAGGATTACCCAATGGAGATAAGAGGAATGTGTCCCTTTTCCGGGGCGTTCCACAAAGAATGAGTCACACCTTGGGCCCGGTGATCATCTCTGGCAGTTGATGTGGGCTGAAGGATCCATCCATCCATCCATTCCCTTGACCGCTTGTCCTCACAAGGATTGGGAGGGTACTGGAGCCTATCCCAACTGGCTTCGGGCAGTAGGCGGGGTGCAACCTGAACAGGTTGCCAGCCAATCGCAAAGCTGAAGGACTCGGTTTAAAAAAACAAACGCAAGAACGAAAACGGAACTGACAAACGTCAATAAAAACTTCCCTAGCCCAATCGACAACAAGTCTTCAATCGCGTCTCCAATTGCACGTACATAATGACACTCCTTCTCATACTGACTGCCATGCCAATTTGCTATTTCTGGGATCCCCCACCACAATTCTTTAACATAATCACAACACATTGTCTTCATATATGATATGCTTATTTTACTGAAAAAAAGAAAGAAAATCTTTTGATGAATCACATTGTTTTGACATATGACTGACCTCCTCTCCTGCTAAAAAGAATGTTTTTTTCTTTTTTCTTTTATTCTACTGTTGCACCTGCCATTGCGATGATGCAAATCCTGCTGGAATCCTTTGGTAAAAATGTTTAAATATTTAGTTATTGGGCTTTATTTTAAATAAGCCCAAAGGGTGGACTGATAGATATTATAACATTTTTAATTCTTCATTTCATATATTAACCATTGTTACACATTATTAACATTTTAATTCTTTATATCGACCTTGTCGAGATGTTTTGTGTCCTGGGCAGAGCAGGTGGTGTTGACTTTGTATAATCTGACCTTAAACTGGGACATACTATTTAGTCTAAAAAAGTTCCTTCTCACACGTTCAACTCTAATTGTGTCTATACTCTTTCCCATCTGGAGCCCTCAGAAAGAGTTGATACCACCGAGCCTCTTGATCTTAAACTGAACATAACATGACAAGGACGTGCTGTCCAGTGGTCAGTCGAAGATGACACCTTTAGCTTCAATACCAGCACAAAAGAGCACACTCCCACTTGCCGAAGCATACTGATATCTCCTCCCTGTTTAACCCCCTCGGGTTTGTAGCCCCATTTATCTTGAGTGGCAAAGTCATTCTTCAAGAGTTGTGCCACAGAAATATCGGCTAGGATGACCAAATTCCTGAGAATTTGAGCACATGGTGGGAGGAATGGAAAACCGGTCTGCAAGCTTTGAAGACAATCTCAGTCCCTAGATGTCATCATCCACTAGATTTTGACAACATTGTAAGAGTAGAACTACATAATTTTAGTGACGCGAGTAGTGTTGGCTATGGTGCTTGCTCTTACATCAGGTACAAAAATGACAACGACCAAGTGCACTGTAGTTTAGTTTAGTATTCCGCGATTAGAACTCTCAGCTGCAGTCACTTCAGCAAAAATCAGTGTAATGCTAAAAGCAGATTTTGAAATGCGCATTGATGAATACTTTTGGAGCGACTCCCAGGTATATGAGTAATGATGTGCATAGATTTCATGTTTTTGTTGCAAATCGTGTCCAGTTGATTCGGCAAATTACTGATCCCGGACAGTGGCATTATATTGACACAACACAAAATCCTGCTGATCATGCTTCTAGAGGGCTCAGTGCATCAGATCTCAAGTCAATGAGCTGGTTATCTAGCCCAAAGTTTTTATGGGAACCAGAGATTCAACTCATGCCAAGTAGCGCAGTGGAATTACTAGTTGGAGATCCTGAAGTTAAAGTTGTTGAAGTGCTCAAGACCCATGCAACCCAACAAAATAACATTCTCAGCCATCTCACAAGATTCTCTAGTTGGCCAGTACTTCTTAAAGTGATGGCAAGAATAAAAAGGTTAAAACCAAAAACCCAAAATGCCAGTCTTGTGACAGTTGAAGAAAGAAAATAAGATGCTAATGCAATAATCAGTCTTCTACAACAGGATGCTTTTTTCCAAGAGCTAGAAAAGCTGAAGGTGGTAGAAAACCTTCCCAGTTCAAGTCCACTTTTTCCATTAGATCCCATATTGGATCAGGGACTCCTCCGCGTATGAGGCAAGTTGGAAAAATCTACTTATGGTCAAGATCTCAAACATCCTATTATTCTACCTAAGGTAATCTCATAACAAATCTGATAATGTCACATTACCATTCAAAGATCTGCTATCAGGGGAGAAGCCAAACCTTGATGGAGCTAAGAACAAATGGATTTTGGGTAGAAGTAAGGAGGTGGCAAAGTTAATAAACATTTGTTTATTAAATGTGTACAATGTCGAAAGGTAAGACCTGTGTTGGAAATGTTACTTTAAAAAAGTAATTAGTTATAGTTACTCATTACTTGCTTAAAAAAGTAACTGGGTTAGTCATTTAATTACTTCATAGTAAAAGTAACTCGTTATTAGGCAAAGTAACTATTTTCACTACTTAATTTTTTTCAATATCAAACAATATGGATGATTTTTTTTAACTATATTTTTATTATTAGATTTTTATACAAGGAATTCAAATTACGTCCAGGCTATATTGGGTGTTTTCATTTATTTTTGTGAGTATTTATGTCGCACAAATGTCTCACTCCATAATGTGACACATCATTCAATAATAATAATAATACTAATACTACTAATAATAATAATAATAATTCATTAAATTTGGAGTGGTGATGTATGTTCTACCACTGCCAGTTACTACAGCAATCAGAATAATACAAATAAAATAAATACTGGATAGATGGTGATTTGTGGCACTTATGTCATCTATAGGTAATTTGTAGACAGTCCTAGCCAGTCCCTCCAGGATTTCCCAGGCATTTTTTTTATGATTGCTGCGGGCTAAAATAATCAATAAAAGATAAAAGAAATTGCCAATGTTATTAAAATATACAGTGCTTAATGCTATCATGGCCAAAATCATAGCCATAACTACTACTATGTTTACTTCTCAGAATCATCAGCTTCCACTTGATCTCTCTGAAAAACATATACTTTTATACACTTTCAAATATTAGAGTATGGTGATATATCTTCAGTTTATAATTCTACACATATAAAGACGTGTTTAATGATTGATTTACGTCAGAAAACTGCTTAACTCTAGGCTTAACATGCATCATTCACATACAAATGTCACTCTATCGCCTCCATGAGTGTAAGCATATTTCTTTCAACACTGTTTAGCACTCGTGAAATAAGAGGAATACAATTGTCGGCGCTATTAATTACACTAGGTGAGCGTCGCTATGACTTACCGGTATCTTTATCGCTGTTATGGTGCTTGTGGAGTCGCAATAGGGCTCTTGGTGGAACATGATTGTCAACAAATCGCTCCTCATTGCGGCCGTTTTTTGGCAAATCTTGACTGTTATTTTTTATTAATGTCACTCTTGTCAAAGTTGTCAAACCAGTTCCAGGCGAGGACTTGGACTCTTTGCTAAAATATGCTAAGCCTTAAGGTCCAGCCTTATTGTGACGAGGTCCGACAACAACAGTGCCTCTGTGCACAAATGACATTTTCAGAGCTAGTCACCGCACAATGTCTTGTAAGCTTACTTCGAGCCTTGAATCTAATAAAAATAAAATAAACGCATTTCTCATACAATAATGATAACGGCGTATTAGTTTATGGAAAAAAAATAGTTACCTAACGCAGTTAGTTTAAACACCGTTATTCCCAACACTGGCTAAAACGCTCAATGGAAGAACAGCGCATGGCGGAGCTTCCAAAAGAACGTGTCAAAATCTCAGAGCCCTTTGTGTGTTGTGGGATGGATTGCTTCGGGCCATTTATTACAAAGCAAGGTCGCAAGGAGCACAAAAGATATGGCTTACTATTCACCTGTTTCTCGTCACATGCAGTCCACATAGAAATGCTCGAAGATTCGTCCACGGATTCATTCATTAATGCCTTCAGATGTTTTATCAGTTTGAGAGGAGCTGTGAGCTCTACTGTGACCAAGGCACAAACTTTTTAGGGGCAAAAAGCGAACTTAAAGAGGCTCTCAAGCAATGTGACATAAAGACTCTGGAAGTGTTCCTAGCTGATGAACAATGCGAGTTTGTGTTCAACGCTCCATCTGCCAGTCACACCGGAGGTGTTTGGAAACGCCAGATTCGAACCATCCGCAATGTTCTCAATGCTACAGTTGCTCAATGTTCTGGGAGATTAGACAATGCTTCCCTTAGGACACTGTTTTATGAGGCAATGTTCATAATTAATGGACGACCTTTAAGGTTTGACACAATTAATGATCCGAAGTCAACAGAACCTCTTATTCCGAACCACCTCATACTCTTGAAATCAAAAGTCGCCTTACCACCTCCTGGCATGTTTGTAAAAGAGGATTTGTATGCAAGAAAAAGGTGGCACCATGTTCAATATCTCGCGGAACAATTCAGGAGGTGGAAAAGAGAGTATCTTATGAACATTTCCAAAAGACAAAAATGGCATGTACCACGTCGTAACGTAAAGGTTAATGACAGTTATGATCAAAGAAGAGCTGCTTCCTAAAAGCCAATGGCAACTAGGCAGAGTTGTAGAAGCACCCAAGGAAGACGATGGTTTAGTCCTAAGGGTAAAAATTCAAATAGGCGACTGAAATGCACCAAAGAAACAAGATTTGCCATGTAAAGCCCTGGTTATTGAGCGGCCAATCCAAAAACTAGTTGTTCTACTTGAAAGTGACTAATAACACTAATTGGCCAGTGTTGATGTCAATCATTAATTGTGAGGTTTGTTACTAATTTGTGGAGTGAAATCATGTATTTGTTTATGATTGTTATACTTATATTAGTGGGAGTGTAATTGCCCCCCCCACCTTTTTGTTGGTAATAGTACTTCCAATTATTTTGTGCAATTTATTACTTTCTTATATAATTACTTAATTTCTGCCGGAAGCTGCTGAACCTTTATAGTGGCGCACAGAAGTGTCGTCATTGACAGATTTTTATGAATGAACGTATTGGTTCCGTTTGGATTCCAACCTCATGGTTGATTAGCGTCCTCGGTCAGCTGACCGAGGTATGAGTGGTTTATTGTTGTCGAAGTTGTGGATTGTGTATGGAGAATGATGTCAATATGAGCGGGTCTATTTAGTCATTTAGAGGTTTAAATTGTGAATGCACGCACTTGGTCCGGACTCTCAACATCCGTGCTTAGCACCCTTGGTCAGTAGAACGAGGTATGTGCGTTTTATTTTTTGTACAAGTTTGTGTGGAAGCACGTATTTAAATAAAATAACGTGATTGTGTTTTATGCCGTGGCAAGCTGGATTTCACTGCATTATGTATTGTTTTGGATTGACAGTATTTCCGTGTTTATTTTCTGATTTGTTTACTATTTTATTTGATTGTTTAGTTTCACGGTGTCAATAAAAGACAGATGTTTTGCACCAGTCGAGTTTGTCTGCGTTTCATGTGGACCAGGGGCAGCTACAAGCATATTACAGCACATTTGTGGCACATCCCTTACTCCACCTTTTTTTTTGGCACACCTAACATGTTCATGTCACACAGCATCTACGTTACACAACACTAGAAAATAGAAGATGGTAATAATTACTGTAAACCTCCCTTGGACTGGGGCTCCATGCAAGATCTCAAATTTGTGGGGTATCAGAGATGCTAAAAAAGGCAAGGAATCAGCCCAGAACTACACAGGAGGATCTGCTCAATGACCTGAAGAGAACTGTTACTATTGTAATACACTAAGATGTCATGGTATAAAATCATGCATCACACTCAAGGCTCCCCTGCTTAAGTCAGTACATGTCCAAGCTCGTTTGAAGTTTGGCAAAGACCATCTGAATGATCCAGAGGAATCATAGGAGAAAGTCATATTTTTCGGTTAGCGCTCTCAGGACTTTTAACACATAACCGAAGGAATGACGGTCGCCAGGAGTTTGATGATCTGATGCCGTCGGCTCCTCTCTGCGGTCGTCCAATCAGGTGGAGCTCGTTCACGTTGGGTTGCTTGTTCTCAATTTGAACAGTCACCATATATTTTTAGGGCTGGGCAATAAATTGAATTAATTCGATACATCAACTTTTGAAAAATTGAATCGTTGAAAATTTGCTAAATCGTGAAATAGAGTTTTGTCTTCTGGATTATTAAAATCTGATGTTCTTATGTTCTGTTACATCCAAATGTTTTTGTGAGTTGTAATTTTGCCCAATGCTGGATGGGTGATTTACAAGACATGTTTACAGTAGCTACCAACTACTTAACATAAACTTAACCTACTACTGTAGGTTAAATTTATGTTAAAACTAATTTAGAATCAGTAGACGTTATTGTTGTGTGAACATTTTGCACAGGAATTATTTTTATTAAATGAAACCTTTAAATAAATGTTTCTTGGGTTTATTAGATTAAAATCATAATAGTGAATGACTGCAAAAATCAAGATTTAATTTTTTGGCCATATCGCCCAGCCCTAGACAAAATAATAATTAAAAAAAGTTCTTAGCTCCACTTGTCATGTTTGGATGAAGAAAGAGGACGGACGGGTACCATTCCAAGAACACCATCTCTACTGTGAAGAATTGGGGTGGAAGCGTCAGGCTTTGGGGCTGTTTTTCTGCACAGGGGACAAAATGACTGCACCGTATTAAGGAGAAAATGAACAGGCCAACTGAGATTTCAGCCAACATCCTCTTTCCCTCAGTTAAGCATTGAAGATGGGATGTGATTGAATCTTCCAACATGACAACAAACCAAAGCACACAGCCAGTGTAATAAAGAAGTGGCTCCGTAAGAAGCATATCAAGGTTTTGGAGTGGCCTAGCCAGTCTCCAGACCTAAATCCGAAAGAAAGTCTTTGGAGGAAGCTGAAATTCCGTGTTATAATAACGGCACTAAAACCTGAAGAAATCAAGAGAAGATCTGGACGGAGGAGTGGGCCAAAATTTCTCCTGCATTGTGCGCAAACCTGGTAAATAAATACAGGAAACGTTTGGCCTCGTTAATTGTAAACAAAGGCTTTTGTACCAATTTATTTTCTCACATGTTCAAATACTTATTTTCGGTACTAACATACAAATAAATTATTTAAAATTCATACAATATGATTTTCGGATTTTTTACTTTAGATTGTGACTCCCACAGTGGACATCAGGAAATTTTCAGAACCCTCCATGATTTCAAAGTAGGAGAACTTGCAAAATCGTAGGAAATACTTATTTTCCTCACTGTACATATGCATACAGCATGGCTACGTTCACACTGCAAGGGTGTGATGCCCAATTTGGATGACCTTTTTCTGTACTTGTTCACATTACAAAAACAAATGCGACTTTTAATGTGAACGCAACGCGCCCGTGATGTGACTCGCAGGTGCAAAGAGCAGACGTCGAGTGACGTGCACCCAAAACATTGTCATGTTGCAGTTTACGGAAGTAAATATGGTCCTGCGTGCAAAGCTTTTTTCCCCCATCTCAGCGAGGTAGGTAGGAGGTAGAAATATTTTGGAGAAATGAGTTGACGCTCCTCATAATATAATTTCATTGAGACATCTACTGAAGAAGACATCCATTACCACGCATGATGTAATGAATGTTTACGGGCCACAAATGTCAACTTCATGCAAAAATTTTAGTGTGATGGCTTTCTGACTTATACCACCCCCCCACCCCAGTTTTTACTTTAAAGTGAGAATTCTGAGATTAAAGTGATAAAGTGAGAATTCTGAGATGAAAGTCAGAATGCTCACATTTAAAGTCAGAATTCTGAGATTAAAGTGATAAAGTCTGAATTTTGAGATTAAATTCAGAATTCTCACTTTAAATTATTCTGAGATTTAAGTGAGAATCCTGCCAACCCATTTTTTCCCCTCTTTACTGGCCCCAATCTTCTTCCGTACCTATAGCCTCGTTTTCACTGAGTGTCTACCCTACTCTTCTCTGCTTGGCTCTACACCAAAAAAGCAGTGCGTCTCCAGTGCCACGGCCACCACCCGGGAGCCCCTACTCACCTTGCCAGTAATGTCATGATAAAGCGACCGCAGCTAGCGTGCACTGCACACACACAGGCAAAAACAATGGAGAGCGCAAACAATGGTTTCTGCCCGTTTAATTCAGCATGAAGACATCGAATGAATATTGCAGCAACCAGAAGACTGCATTCAATGATGTTAAAAAGGTTTGCACCTCCTCAAAAGTCCAAACATTAATCTGTTTGGAAGCCATTGTTGTCCTCTCTTCAACATTAATGGCAGTGGTTTTCCCAGGGTGGTGGTTTGCGCAGTTGCACATTGATGATGACATGTCTCGAACCAATCATTGGCCTCCGAAATAATTGTCACGTTTTGGAACTGGGCTACTTTTTTTTTTTTAGAACCGTAAAGGAGCAGGTAGCAGAAAAAGCGAGTAGAGTAGATTTGTTGGGGGGCTTTTGCAGAGTAGGGTAGATACCGGCGGTGGAAACTATGTGTTCTCATCTCCGTCCGTCCGTCCGTCTTCTTCCGCTTATCCGGGGTCGGGTCGCGGGGGCAGCAGCTTTAGCAGGGAAGCCCAGACTTCCCTCTCCCCAGCCACTTCAGCCAGCTCATCCGACGGGACCCCAAGGCGTTCCCAGGACAGCCGAGAGACATAGTCTCTCCAGCGTGTCCTGGGTCGTCCCCGGGGCCTCCTGCCGGTAGGACATGCCCGGAACACCTCCCCAGGGAGGCGTCCAGGAGGCATCCGAACCAGATGCCCGAGCCACCTCAACTGGTTCCTCTCAACGTGGAGGAGCAGCGACTCGACGCTGAGTCCCTCTCGGATGACCGAGCTTCTCACCCTATCTCTAAGGGAGAGCCCGGCTACCCTGCGGAGGAAACTCATTTCGGCCGCTTGTATCCGGGATCTTGTTCTTTCGGTCACGACCCACAGCTCGTGACCATAGGTGAGGGTAGGAACGTAGATCGACCGGTAAATCGAGAGCTTCGCCTTTCGGCTCAGCTCCTTCTTCACCACAACGGACCGATACAGCGTCCGCATCACTGCAGACGCTGCACCGATCCGCCTGTCGATCTCCCGCTCTAACCTACCCTCACTCGTGAACAAGACCCCAAGATACTTGAACTCCTCCACTTGGGGCAGGACCTCCTCCCCGACCCGGAGAGGGCACTCCACCCTTTTCCGACTGAGGACCATGGTCTCGGATTTGGAGGTGCTGATCCTCATCCCAACCGCTTCACACTCGGCTGCGAACCGCTCCAGTGAGAGCTGGAGGTCACGGCTTGAAGAAGCCAACAGCACCACATCATCTGCAAAAAGCAGAGATGCAATGCTGAGGCCACCAAACCGGACCCCCTCAACGCCTCGGCTACGCCTAGAAATTCTGTCCATAAAAGTTATGAACAGAATCGGTGACAAAGGGCAACCTTGGCGGAGTCCAACCCTCACCGAAAACAAATTTGACTTACTGCCGGCAATGCGGACCAGACTCTGACATCGGTCGTACAGGGACCGTGTTCTCATCTCATGCCCTAAAATTAAATCCTGAACTCCACAGCTTGTTTACTACCATTATGTAAATATATTGCACTAAACTACTACAGGGGCTCTAGACTGCCCCTGAATGGTGTCATTTTCCCCCTAAAATTTGAGGCTGTGAAAGTGATTTTTTTCCCTCCAATTCACGCATGTGCCACCGCGGAAATTAGATTTATTGTACTGTATTGTGTATTTTTTTAACATGCCACACACTCCATCATAAAAAATATAAATGTGAATATTTACTCCACCGGTCGATTTAGAGTGTGTACCCCAACATTTTCTACTTGTGCCCCTAAAATTTTAGGTTAGGGGTCACAGTGCTCCTTAGTAGGAGAAAAAAAAAGTTGCGAAAAAGGGAAAAAAAGGAGCGATGTTATAATCTACTCATCCCAGCAATGAGTGACACCATTTAATCTCCAACATTGACATTTATTTTATGACATAATTAGGAAAACGAAATAATGGAATGTTACCAAGACAAATGTATCCTGAAAGTACAGTCTGGAATAACTACTTCTGCTGTAGGTCAAATTGGATAAGGGGCATTTGAGGACAGTGCTCAGTAGAGCCAGCTGGATGCACAACTTGTGTAGCAGGTCAGTTCTTCTTCTTTGAACCACAGGTCAATCTCCTTAGTTGCACTCTCAACTGAGTCACTTCCATGGATGATGTTTCTGTTAAGCAAAATGGAAAATAAGACTGCCACTAGAGGACCATACCAGAGATGCAGGTAAACGACACTTACTTGCTGACATCAATGCAGAAGTCTCCTCTAATTGTTCCAGGTTTGGAGTCTGCTGGGTTGGTTTCTCCGAGCATCACCCTGCCGGTCTTAACAACCCCCTTTCCTTCCCATACCTACGGTTTTAAAAAACAAAACACTTACTTAATGCAATGTTGATTCTCCAAGTGAAGATTTAGTCGCTAGTTATGATGCTTCTCACCATGGCAACCACCGGACCACTGCTCATGTAATTGATGAGGTGCGGGAAGAATGGACGCTCTTTCAGGTCAATATAGTGCTGCATCAGCAGATCCTCAGATGCCTGCAAGGATCATGATTGGATAGAACCAGTGCATTGAGAAAGGAGTCTGACAACCACATTGAAAACCTGTTAATTTCTCTTTATCTACATCAGTGATTCTCAAAGTGTAGCACTATTGGTATGTGGATTACCTCTGGTGGTACATGTTAGAATAAATGTACATAAGTAATCCCATATATTGCCAAGCATTTATTCAGCAGTGTGACCTATGTTTGAACCATGTGGGTTGGGGTAGTCTGAAGAGAGCAGAAGCTGCAGTTGCAAAACAGGAACTGTAACTTATCACAAGAATAGTGGCTAAAAACACATTACGGATGAACTGTTGAATTTTGGCTGTTAAAACCTTCAGCGCCAAAGAAAGACATCTGTATTATTATCTGCACAATGACTCCTATCCGTGATGGTTGCTGCTGGGTGTTCCCCCTCCCCTTTGGAGCAGCAACATCTGTGTAACTAGGGAACATCCTATTAAAAAGAGAGGACTTGGCGGAGTGTGCCTATGAGCGGGTAGGAGATTGCAATCTGGGCACATCTCTGTTCTCCTTGCGAGCAAAAAGAATCTGAATGTCTTGTCTTCCTTCCTTGTGTGTTGTTGATTAAATGTTCTAGGTTGACTGAACCTGACAGTACACCAAAGAATAACTGTCTAAATACAGTTGAACTGTAATTAACTTTTAAGTTAAATACATTTTCATTTAATTAGGGCTGTCACTATCAAATCTTTTTAACTGTTACAATAAAAGTGTGTGTAAGTTCTCATATATTTGCTAATAATGTGAACTTTGGATGAGCCTACTAATCAAAAGGTCACTAGATTGTGTTGACTGTGTTTTTGATGAGTCACACAGCCTGGGACAGCAAGGAAACAGGAATTGCGCCCGACGATCACATGAAGGATGATTACATTTTCGGTGACAGTTGACAGATAAAAACATGCCTATACTCGCATTCACTTACAAACATTTAGACAAATGTGTTATTTTGAGACAATGCAGCGTTGCATTATCATGCGTTTCCCCACCCCTTTAGAGGTGCAACACACTCATGTGATTCAGAAACCACCCCAAAATAAAAAGAGCAGGAGATAGAGTTTGCGACAGTTTCCGTTTTGCAGCAATTAGCATTAGAATATAGCTGAGTTTCGTCAATATTCACATTCCTGGTGAACAACACACTGACAAAAAGAGCTTGTTGCAACATGGCTGATCTCTTATACTCTGCGGCCACTTGGCCGTTTTTTTAACCAACTACCATTGTTTTAAGCCACCTCTTCATGTCAGAAGCTCCATCAAAGCCTTCTGTATGCCCTTGCATAAAAAAAAAAAACAAACACGTTTTTTAGAAGTGAAGGATAAAGTATTAAACATTAAACACCATGGTATTTTAAACTATTCCACAGTTAACTATAGGCATATAATGATGAAATCTTACCTTTGACACAATCGCGGTGGCATTTATTATGAAATATGAGTTATTTCAGTGGCTATTTTCAGTCGTGTGCTGGAGTTTTTATTATTAAAAATTTGCACACTAACTTTTTTTTTTCTGCAAATGTATATCAGCTTCAAATATCAGTTATCGGCCTTCTGATTGCCCATAATCGGTATCAGTATTTGCCCTGAAAAAAGTATATTGGTCTATTTCTGAAGTGGGTGGTGGTTTGCTTCACATCTTCACTATGAAAAAAATGTGTGCAATATTTAGACCTCAAAGTTTTGCACTGTTACTACAAGAGAGAAGATAGTTTTGTCACAAGAATTGTTGAGTTTTAAAGGGTTGGTTACTTAAATTAGGTGCATAATAGTTTGCAATGTGTACTTGTTTACACTTGATACTATATTATTGTTTACATTCAGTCATTTGTGGTTTGCTTTGTCTTGTTTGATTTTAATGATTCTGCAAAAGAAATGAATAATTGGGATGTTATTTTCCGTTCTGTTATTATTCTGGATATGTAATTATAGTAGATTATAATCTCACTATAGCTTGAGCCTCAATGTATTGTTTTTATTGGCAAGTTATTTCAACAAAAGAAAAGCGCCAGATATTAGCTAAGCTAGTAGCCAGATCCAGAGGGAGGCACGTGAATTCAGTATAAAGTCAGACAGGTTCGAAAAAGACAGATGAAGAACAATTAGTGGCAAACACTACTGCACATACTCCACTATTTTTACACTAGATTCTGATTTCTTTAACCTTGCAAAAGCATTTTTAAAGTGTGTAAGAATATAATTATCATTAGCCTATATTGGTACTTGATCCAGTTCATCCAGTGTGTAAAGGCAGCTTTTCTTTATAAAAAAATAAGTGTGCAATATTTTGACCACAAAGTTTTACAGTTACTACAAGAAAGAAAATAGTTTTGTCATAAGTTTTGTTGAGTTTTAAAGGTTTGTTTACTTAAAATAAGTGCATAATAGTTTGCACTGTTTACCTGTTTAAATGTTTACACTTGTTACTTGAAGATTGTTCACACTTAGTTATTTATGGTTCGTTTTGTCTTGTTTGATTTTAATGATGCTGCAAAATAAATAAATAATTGGGATGTTATTTTCCGTTCTGTTATTATTCTGGATATGTAACTATAGTATATTATAATTTCACTATAGCCTGAACCTCAATGTATTGTTTTTATTGTCAGGTTATTTTGTTCAGAAGCATAATGTAGGTCTAAGCTTAGCACATTCACCAGTACTGTCATTTAATCAAATAGTGACAATTATAGTATAGCATTGTTATAATATTGATAATATTACTTGTCTGAAACTAACCTGACTCACAGTAGTAGCATTTCATCCATTTTAATGTATAAAACACAAAAATCACAAATTGAATTACAATCGCAATATTGGTTAAAAAACGCAATTAGGTTTTATTCCAAAATCGTGCAGCCCTACTCCCGATACATGCTACTTACATGATCTACGAGGTTTTTCAACTTCCTCTGCTGCCATCACAGTGAATGTGGACTGATCTTGTTGCCGTCATGTGAACGTGCACTATTTTTCTTTTTTTCACAACCAATCCGCGGGTCATGTGCGGTGCGAGCCGTGGTGCATGATCCGTATGGATCACGGATCAAAGATGATCCACTACATCCAGTTCTACTATTTTAGCACCACACCACTTACATAAAACATGGCTTTTGTCCAGTTC
>NC_135449.1:17840606-17890606 GCF_051991255.1 Vanacampus margaritifer
TAAAATGCATCTTGAAGGTTGTGTTAAAATAAACAATGTGGAATTTCTGACACAAAAAAAACACACACACAAAAAACAAGCATCTCCCAGGTAGGGCTGCCAGTCTGCCACAAACAAATCCAGTTTTTCCCACACCATATTAATACTTGGGTCTGCCACCCAAGTAAACTGGCTACCACCCAAGAAGTTTTCAAGAAAATCTATTTAAATTTTATTTATTTATTTATTTTTTAAATGCCGCATGTAACGTTCATTCGTTCAAAATCCCCAACAGTAGTCGCGATTAGTCGACTAATCGGAACATATGTAAATAGCAGCATATTGCAACAACATTTAAAACCATCATTTTGAATTACTTTAGTACAGTAATTTCTGGACAATAAACCGCTACTTTCTTCACTTGCATTCGACCCTGCGGCTAATACAAAGATGAGACTTATCCATCAGATCACAAGGGGGCGCACTATAAAGGAAGGGCAAGAGTGTGAGGCTTACATGTTTATAAAGGATAGAGCAACTTGGGGTAACGTACTAAAGCAGAGGTGGGCATCGAGGGCCGAAGTCCTGCAGGTTTTGCATGTTGCCCTTCTCCAACACAGCTGATATATGATCAGCTCATCAGCAAGCTCTGCATAAGCTTGATAACGATCCTGTTGATTGGAATCAGCTTGTGTTGGAAGTGAGAAACCTCCAAAACCTGCAGGACTCCGGCCCTCGAGGACCGAGATTGCCCACGTCTGTACTAAAGCCTATTTCACCCCCCCCCCCACACACACACACAAAAAAATATATATATATATATATATAAAAAACTTATAATTAAAAAAAAAAAAAAAAAAAAATATATATATATATATATATATATATATATATATATATATATATATATATACACACAAAAATATATACTTATAAACGTATTTCACTCTTCTTGGGGACAAAGTTTTGTTTTTTATAAATACAGAAGGTAGTGAAATCAGATGAGTAAAATTAGGAAAAGACACTGTGCTGAACACAACTAAAATAAACACTTGGAATTGTTTTTTATTTTGTTTTATTTAACCTTTATCCAAAACGTAGTATGCATAATTTAAAAGTAGCAAATTGATCTACACAAACAAAATGTGGTATGCACTAGAAATCAAAAAAAGAAAGAAAACCTTAAACATTAGGAGGAACTTATTTTTTAACACGATAAATTAGTGCTGCATATACTGAACTATTAAGTGTTGCCGTTGAGAGCTAGTGGCAAAGCTGTTGTCTTCTATTAAGTCTTGCGATGTCCAAGTTCATTGATGATGATTGTGATTGATTCATCACACTGGGCGTGATCACAACTCGGCATAGGTGGCAAATCCAGGTCCAGAAAGTAAAATTCCTGCCACAGTTTGGCTTTAGCCCCTGATGCTAGCTAGCTAGCTAGCTCCCTAGCAGGTAAACGAGCACCATGGGAGCTAGCTCGCTAAGACCTGGGGCTAAAGCCAAACTGTGGCAAGCTTTTTACTTTCTAGACCTGGATGTGCCACCCCTGCGACTCGGCTTACGAGTGGAAAGAGAGAAAGACTTCCGTGAGGGAGAGTGTTCGATGTCAAAGCGTTCAGTGGCATACAAAAACTGTTTTGGTTATGAACTCATTCACTCCCAGCCATTTTCACAGAAGCAACCCCCTTCACTTCCTGCTGCATTACTGGATTTTGACTGATTTTGCAAGGCCCACAGAATATTGTGTTCTATTGCTACAAAAACATGTATTAGAGTCTCTTCTTTCATCAGAAAAAAAATACATTTCTATCCATTTCCGTTTTGCAGCAATTAGCATTAGAATATAGCTAAGTTTCATCATTGTTCACAAATCTGTTTAAAACTGTGGGTAAATGAGCTTTTTCCAACACGGCCCTGGTAGATCTCTCATACTATACCATTTTTGTAATAACTACCATTTCTTCAACCGTTCTCTGCAGTTGAGAGGCCGTATCAAAGCCTTCCGTATGCTCTAGCATAAAAAAACATAAATACATCTTTGGGAGCAGGGTAATATTTAAAATGGAACATATTTATACGTTTTTGGTAGCAAATGCGAGTTTGCAGACTAAAGACTCCAAAATCCATAAAATACCTTATTATACATTAGCGTACCAAACAGAACATCATGGTGCTAATGCTAGTTTCCAGACATGACTATCACTATGCCAGAAATGCTATCAGATCAGCCACAGCAATATTTTTTAAATGCTGCTTTATTACTGACGGGGTGCCATGAAAGGGAGGTTTACATTGTATTAAGTATTTTGGGTGAAATGTGCCTTAAGTTTCTGACTCTGTTACCAACACAGGTTAGCCATGACACTCTAATACCCATAATGATTTTGTTTACGTCGCGGATTAACTGGATGATCATTACTGTGCATGTGTGTTGCAGACATTGCATCCAAACTAATCTTGGCAGCCCTACTCCCAGGTCTAATCAACCTTGAAACGTTTTTGAGCAACACCACAATGGGAAAACGTTTGAAAATCACAAGAAAAGAAAATAATGAAAAAAGGGGAAATTTAAATTAAGCATGGCAGACTCCAGAATACCCCAAAATTTATTTGACGAGTTGTACTTGCTGTCTAAAAGAATTTACAGATGATCAATATCCAGTGATGATTTGGGATGATTCGCTCAAAACACCACAAAAAGTGGATTTATCACCTACAAAATTGGAAGATTCATGCAACAAACGCACATATCTGCCTAACTACCTAACTGAAAAATCAATGGCATCTGACATTTTTATAAAGAAATGTACATCAAAAATGTATTCCATATTATGCATGCAGGTATATAAAACGTACTTATAATTACAAGTTAATGAAGATAAATTACCTCAAACATACCGACTAGACTCCCTGAAATTGTTAGCATGTAATTTCAAGCACAATTCGGATGCAGACATGACGAATTTTTCAAACGTCATCATTTTGACAATAGTTTTAGTAATTTCCCCAGACAATCTGTACGATTGTAAAGAACAGGAGTTGGAAAATAGCCAGCGGCCTAGTTCATAAAACGTCTCCTGATGTGGGCATTTAGGCGGTTTTACAGGCTTTAAATGTTAAGCAGAGAAAATGTTGTACCAAAAACATCAAATACGGATCACCTACAATTCTTACAAACAGATTATTTAGGAATTAAATGACGTTTCGTTACCGTAATGATGGTCCTGGAGGATTACACCCTTCAAATGCTGCGATAGAAAGCTAAAAGACCGCCTAGGCTCGCGTGGCCGCTCTTAATGCGCAGAGGGGCGGAGACTTTTTTCTCCCCCACATAACTTTATTGTACAATTTTAAACAGAATACACAAACAAATCGTGGTTACTACACAAACAAGTTATTAATACAGAAAAACAAACAAACAAAGAAGTCAGGGGGATATTTAAATTTAAAACTTTTTTTTTTAATTAGCATAAACCCAAAGTTCTCATCGCTTTCTTATTGATAGATCTCAATACAGTATTAATGTATTGTTTGGTTTCCATTTCAAAAACTAAAAACAGAGGTTTTGAATGACTAACTTTGGATTTGTGTTTATGAAATTTTGCCAAAATAATTATCAAGTTAATTGGATTTGTTTTAATTTTTTTGTTCTTTATCATTATTACAGAAACCAAACGGTACATTTTTCCAGAAAATACATAAATTAGAGTCAATATGATGATCAAAAATAAAACGAGACACATCATTCCTGAATCTGTTGGTATCAGGACAATGCCAGAACAGGTGGACCAGACAGGGGATATTTCACAATCAACACAAATGTCTTTCTTGAACCTAAGAAGATCATTTTTGACAGGATATTACCTATCTATAATTGCGTATAATGTCCCTTACTTTATTTGTTAAAATATATTTGTATGAAAGAGACCAATTTTTTGTTCCGAAATCAGACCAGTAAGAAACCACATACGGAGTCGTAGAAATATATATTTGAAACAAAGAGCGTATATTACTTCTTTTTTTTTTATATCACAGAAGTATTTACTACTTAGACAAAAGTTTCTTATTGAAGTTACCTTGGGGTCTAATTTAGGCAAAGAGACGTTTCTTCCCACCCCTCTCAAAAGAATCAAAATTCCATATGGAATAGCATCCATAACCGCAGCGAACTCCTTAGGTGTAACAGGAAGGCTATAGTATATATAGTTCATAAGTGAACCTTCATTATTGAGTAATTGGCTAACCAGAATGATGTTATTACTAAACCAATTTGGACAAAATAAAGATCTATTCTTGCAAGATATGACGGCCATTCCAAATAAAGCATTTATGGGGAGACAAATTGTGCTTGTAAATCAAAGACCAAGCCAACAGATATTTGCCTGTGCAAGATGGATAAAGCTAAGGGATTTTTTTCAATCTTGCAGTCACATAAAAGTAAAAACTCAAGACCTCCAACTTGAGAAAAAACACAATGAGGTATAAAATTCCAGATAGATGTAGGATTGCTCAAAAACGGTTTTACCCAATTAATCTTAAATTAAATCCCATTTATGGGAGTAAAGCAAGGGCGGAGACTCGTCATGATTCATTTCAGGCATCCGGCGGCCAAGGGCAGATTTCGTGCATTTAAACGATCCCCAACGAGGGTGGACTTATTTTTTGTTGTTGACAGTAGCTTCATTTTTCAACGAATGAAAGAAAAATTGTTGGTCTTCTAACCTCTTGCACATTTTGTATTGATCGAGCGGTGACTTTGCGTGGGTGACCGGCTCCGGCAAACGGAGCGGATAGCTATGCTCGGGGTCCGACATGCATGACGTATTGTAGTTATTGTTCACTGATCTGATAGACTTTTGAAGCCGCGAGGCTGCCATATTGCCACTCTCAAGAAATATTTATAGGACGACGATTTATGTGTTAAACATAAACAAGAGGACTTCCGACATTTTACAACTTGCCTGAAATACATGTATAAATTATATGCTTGCTGATGTTTACAGGAGGAAACTTGCAGCCTATATGTTTTTTCTTTTTTTAAGAATTATAGGCCTACCTGTAATTCAACAAAAGATGCCTCTGGCAAATCTAATATTGGGATCTAAGGAACTGAGCAATAAAAGGAAAAGGGGGTCTTCAAAGAAGCACATACCCTCCACCATGACCACCATGCCCTGACACACCCAGATGGGAGGGGTAAAATGGCCGCCCTGTGGCTTCAAGGGCTTGCCTAGGCGTGTATGGGTTATGATCTAACCAGTTATATATACATAATTACATACATACATACATTAATACATACATTCGACGTGTCATTCTTGTCGAATGACACGGTTCAAAATGTAGACTAGTCTATATATTTAAAAAAAAAACTGTATTCGAACAACAAACAGTATACAAAATATGTTTAAAAAAATACAATACAAACATTATAGACAACTCGAACACAAAACACGTCAGGGAGATTAAAAATATATACAAGGTAGACAAAATAAAATCACCAATAAAAACAAGGGTTTTTCAAATAAAATGTGCATGGCCAGTCAGAAGTTAACACCCCCACTTGTACTCAGGTTGTTGTAATTTGAAAAAAGAAAAGAAAAGAAAAAAATATATAGAATGAATGTGGACCTCTGTCTTACACATTTCAAACTCCAAAAATAATACCTTCAGCCCTCCTAAGTTTCAACTTATTTACTGGCTTTGTCATATATTATATCAGCAACCATGTAATCAGTAGGACAATTATCAAAGTTACTCTCCCATCATTCAGAGTAGACCTGATAAAATGTTATTTTATGTCCATGTGTTTACATCTCTTGTCTGTAGACAGCATTCTTTGCAAGAACAACTGTCGCCTAATTGTTATCATGCACAATTGTTGGGATGTATTTCTAATTGTCAATACCGCTTAGCAACTGGTCTAAGTACAGACATTCCTGTGTGGTTGAGGCCAGTGCCATATATTCTAGTGATGGGCGGATCGATCCAAATATCAATATTATCTATACTAAGTCATTATCGAGATTGGATCGATACTGGCACTATAATATCGAGCTAGTAGTTTAGTTTCAGTTTGGCTCTTTTATGCACTGCACTGAACGAAGGGTTAGGGGATAAGTGTGGACATTCGGACACAGCCAATATCTTGCGTCATCACTGAAAGATATTATAAAATTTTTAATACCTAATTTCATATATCAACTATTGTTACACATTATGAACATTTTAATTCTTCATATTAACCTATAAGACAAGAGCAGATGATGTCGGCCTCGTATGGTCTGGCCTTAAGATGGGTCATATTATTTAGTCTAAAAAAGTTCCTTCTCAGCGTTTTGTGCGAAAACACATTTCTGTTCGTGAGAGAGAGCGCACACTCATATAACTATGTTACATTAGGAGCTGTTGAGTTCAACTTGTTTGTGAGATTTTGTTATGGGAGAAAGTACTGAGAAGTGCCTTGAAAGTATATTTTGACTAGAGACGAATACAGCTGTATCTGTGTGCTGAGAACTCTGTTTTTCAACCTGTATTTTTCCATTATATAACACATTTACTTATTCATGAGGGGCGGTGTTGGAGACACTGTTCTGGCGATTTGATTGTAATAAAGTGTGGGCTCTTCGAAAGAGGAGTAGCATTATTGATCTGAAACTGTTGGAGTTTGATTCAATGATGTAACGGAGATCTCCGGAATAAATCATCCTGCGCAGGAACTCTGTTCATTTCTTATCCCATAATTTGATTTATTGGACACGCAAAAGTATGGATTTTTAATATACCTTCTTCATCACCCACTACCTCGACCGCTGCTACACTGCTCTCTGATACCCAAGCTTCTAAGCACCATCTGCTGGCGAAAACGTATATTGCACTTTGATATCAAATACACACTAAACCGTTCTCTCAGTAGAAAATGACCTTTAAACATAAATGAAAATACAATTAGGGGAGGAGGGGGGCGTTAATGGGGGGTGGGGTGGGGGGCTTGGTGGGGGGGCTGGGCAACTATTTCGCTGTATTCACTTTTTCCATAGTGCTACACTGACAACCAAATGTCATATTATCTTTTTATCAATGGCTTTCAATTGTGCATGGACTATATTTAGAACTTTTATTTACAACACAAAACCCACAATAACTAATTTCCAGATTTTGGGCCACTTTACAAGAGTTAAAATCGATAATGATTTTATTTGAAGTCCATTCACTTTGTACAGGCTTATAATTAAAATCTATTATATTTTTATTTTCAATTATAACTCTTTATAAAAGGTCTAATACTGCACTGTGCAGTCCCACCTACTTCAAATCGTGTTATTTTACTTTACTTTGCACAAGAATGAAGTGTTATTTGCTTTCCAATCCTCTCATTTGACTTTCACTTTTTTTCCAATTGTTTTTACAATTTCCTCCTCTGTGGGTCTCCAGTGAACCAATGCATCAAAATATCGCTCCCTGGCCGTTGGACGTTGCCGCCCAGCAGCAGGGTCCATATGTGATATGGCGTCCATATGTCATGTGAGCAGCAGTTGACCAATCACAGCGTAGTAGCTCTGAAACAGAGTTGGCCAAACTATCAACAGTGTTTAAGGAATGTTCCAAATCTGTGCTTCATGGTATTCCAATAAAAAAAAAAAAAAATACAGTGGAACTTCTGAGTTTGAAAGTCTCGGAACTCATACAATTCGGACTTCAACCAAAAAATCTGAGTAAAAAATGCCACAGAGTTCGAATGCCCAAGCAAAGCAAGCTAAGCCGAACGCACCTTGAAAACGGGTAGCCGAGTGAAGCCGAGCGAAGCTGAGCAATGCCGAATGCTCACGTTGCGGTAGTTGAGACGATGCACTGCTCATTTCCAGTCAGATTGTGAATACTCCCGGAGGTGCTTTTGATTCTTCCACGACAATTTACTTTGCCATGGGCCTAAAAGAAAGACAACAGTGCCAGTGGCAGCAAAGAAAAACATACAGTGCTACGAACCACAGTGGAATTAGGAAGGAGATTATCGCGCAGTTGTAACTACAGTGACTACTTTTGTAAATACTGGCACAAAGACCCCCCTTAGCTGTTCAACAACGTGCCTGATGTTAAACAACGCACGCAAGGACCGCTTAGTAGTCTAACAATATGCGCAATGTAAAATACACAAACTCAGCACTGAACTTAAGCTAGCATTAACATAGCATTTATCATCCACTGATGCCATCACACCACAACAAAAAAAGTAAGGTATTTTAATTGTTTAAATACTGTACTGTACTGTAAATGTAAAAAAACATCAATAGAAATTAAAATGGGAATGTTCTGTTTTTGGAGCTTGGGAACGGATTAATTGCATTTACATTATTTCCTATGGGAAAAAATGTTTTGTAGGGTGAACAATTCGGACTTTGAACACTTTACAGGAACGAACTATGTCCAAACTCCATGGTACCACTGTATCTAGGAATTGTAATTACCAAGAATCAAAAAATTAGAAGTTCTTTGAATTTTAAGCCTATCATTCATAATATCTTTAAAAAAAAAGAATACATTTTTGGTTAATAAAGAGATTACTTGACTCATTGAGCCTGCCACAAATTGACAAATGAGTAAAGGACCCCAAGAAGCAGACAAAGCACAATGAGCGTTTAACCAGTTTGTTTACAAAAACAAAAGCACTAAAAGGTAGTGATGGCAAAATTTAAACTGCGTTTTGGTATGTACTGGAACCCAAGCGGAACTTGTGATTCGAATCGTGTTCCTAAATCTGTCTCAGAATCAGGATGTCATATGACAGTTGCCTTTCGTGTTCTATTACACCTCCAAACGTCACATTGTTTCAGCAAGTGCCTTTTCTAAAATTAAATAAAATCCAACCATTGCACTATATTAAAATGTCTTGAATCTGAAATAAATCCAACCTAAGTATACTTCGTATGTAAATTTGCCCTGCTGATTCATCGGCCATGATAAAACGTCAACATCCTCATGAATGTTTTGAACGAGGTGGTTGGTTTGGTAACACAAGGGGCTGAGAAAAAGGTATAGGTCAGGGTGGCGGAAATCATTGGGTTTTTAAAACAATTGTGTCGCTTAATGGATGTAATAAAAAGTAAATCTAAAAGGTTGAGGTTATTACAATCCTTCTGTTCTAGTTCCAGCCAACAATTAGTATCTCTGTTGGGTTGTGCCCATAGAATGAGATATTGTAGCTGGTTAGCTATATAGTAGTGCATAAAATTTGGTGCCTCTGGACCTCCTTTGGATTTACTTTTCTGAAGAGTAGATAGACTAATCTTTGCTTTTTTTTTATTCCAGTAAAATTAAAATAAATAAATAAATAAATAAAGTAAAATATCCTAGTCTAACGACTGGAACCAGCTACACGTCTCTCTTCGGCTGGTAGCCATGTTGGATTTTTACTTCGTCTCCGTAAAAAAAAAAAAAAAACAATACCAACGAGTCGCTTTTCTGACGTCACGTCCGTTCTTCGCTCATTGGTTTATTCCACTGTCTGTTAGCTCAGGTTTGCCCCGCCTCAAATGCGACTGATAGGGCGGCTGAGTCTGGATTTCCAGGCTATACATTTGTAGGTAGGGCGGCCTCCAGGTGGCGCACTGGAATTGTCACTTACCTCTGATGCAGGTTGACGTGGGTTCGCTGCAAGACCATTTTGTTGTGCGTGTTTGTTTGAGTGGGTGCAAAAAAAGAAATAAACATTTGTAGGTAAAGAATGTTTTTCAAAATCTTCTGGTAAAAACAAAATAAAAATGCTTTTTCAGAGAAAGATTACCGTATTACCCAGAGTCGTTTCACATTGGTCTTGTCTTGTGGATGATATTATTTCTAAGAAAGCCTGGTTATTGCCTATTTGTTATTTGATAACAAATAAGATTAAATAAGTTTCATTGAAAATAATTCATCGCATTTACTCTACTTATATAAAGATTTAAGAAAAACATTGATGTATGCTGTAGCTTCAGCTGTAATTCTCCGGAAACTATGGTTTACTTATTGTGTTAATGTTAGCAAGTGAAATTTTTCTGGTCTAGGCTGTTTTTTTATATTGACAAAGATTTTGTTTTATTTTGGAAGAATGTTATTTTTGGTTTTGTTGAAAGTAATGGAAAAAACAAAGAAAATGTATTTTTGGTAAATGTATTAATTATTTAGGCAAAATTTTCACATACATAAGTGTACATTTAGGGAATTTAGCCTTTCTTTTTTTCCCTTTTTTTTTTAAACTTTCATTAACGAACTCAGGGTTTATATTTTGTCAATTAGATATTGTAAGAAAACAAGTAGAAACAAGAAACTATTTCTGCTTGTGTTGAGTGTAACATATAAGTATATAAATACTAGCATTTTTTTGTATGTTCACGTTTGAAAGTTGCTCGTTTGATGTACCTGAGCTTTGATTGTAAATTAATAAAGTTAAAAAACCCGGCTCTGAGTTAAATTGAGCAAGCGCGCCACCCTGTGGCAGTCTCCAGTTACTTAGAAATACCTGGAAAAAAATATCCATGTTCGGTATGTTCCCTCCTTTTTAGTTAAAATGATTTTTTAGCATACTATATTTCTGTAGGCACCACAGAAATGTAGGTAACAGTCTTTTATTTTGACAACATTAATAGGAAGTACAGAGGTTGTTTATCCATACTTGACGTTGGTGTTTTGCTTCAGGGAAGATTCAACGGATGAAAACACGACAATTGAACTTGATAGAATATGATCCTCCCATCGCTAAGGTTTTTCTGCCTTCACGTTGTTCAATCGGCATCAACTGGATTGATGTGCTACCGTGAACAGTGGGTCCGTGATCTTTGTTTTTTTGCTTGTAATTCTCCTATATTTGTTATTTATTTTAATGCTGACTGAGCGTCACGTTTATCACGGCTTTTGATGACCTACTTACTTCATATGGTGATGAATATCTCGGATGAGGTGTCTAGCACGATTCAGCCTTGGAGGAGAACGTCTGAGATATTTCTAATGACCGTGGATTGAAGATAAACGATGGACATATTTGGGGGATTATTAATTATTTTTCCAGCCAGTTTTATTGCCTGCGTATCAGGTGAGTCATTCATGTATTCGTGGTCTACTCCTGCTCTTCATGATGAAATGAACGCACTAGGTGCACTAAGATAATTATTGAGGGGATATTGAAATACCTATAAGTATACATATCGAAAAAATAAATAAAGGCCTGCCCATCCATTGACAAGAATACCATGCAATGTATGTGTGCATTAGTGCTGGCCTGACTGCAGTTCAAATCTAGTACGGATGCTAAAATCAGCTCTCGACGGCGCAGATGATAGAGGGGACGAAATGAGGTTGGTGAGGGGGTGGTGTTGTCGGATCCCAATCAGATTAATCTTGATCACGAGCCGTCAACCCCATTTTTGTCGAAATAACCGGTAATACATGAGATTATGTTCCGTTTTCATTTGGGGAGCCAAGTATACTGGTGCGTTTAAGTTACACATAGGAATGTAGGATTTTTTACATTTGAGTTTGAATTGCACCTCTCTTCCTGAAGTCGGATCTCCAGTTCAGCAGAGCATACGAATCCCACGCCCGACACAGAATTTATGTTTATCTGCTACTCATGTAGTCACAATAGTTATATGTTTTATTTGTGATGCTGCACAGCAAATTATGTAGTGATAAATTGAGTTTAAAAAATGTAGTGTTATTTTGAGTCACTCGCAGAAATATTTCAAGCCTAATTTAAGATTTATATATTTTTGTTTACATAACGAATTCCCGTGAACTTTTTTCAAATTAAATTATATATATATATTTTGAGATTATTTTAACACAAACCTACCAAATAAAACTTTTCTGATGCATATTCATTAGTCTAATAAAGCCCATTTATTTGAAATGCATAATCTTCAGGTCTATGTACTATTTAGTATTAATAAAGTATAACTACCTAAAAAAAAAAAAAAAAAACTTGGGACGTCTACATTCAATTTCATCCCCAAAACAAAAAAAATGTAAAAAATGCACACAAAAAATGGAAATAAGTGTTTTTCACATAGCAGTATACTTATCATGTATAGGTAACCTGATTATTATGCAATTCAAACAATATACGTTATGTATTTTAAATAAATATTCACATTATTATTAATTTAGAGTACAGTAGTTACACTGTACAGGAAGTGAGCTATGAATTTTTGAAGGTCCAATTTTGGCTCATTTTTGCAGCCAAAATTGTCCATCAGTTTTCATCCAATTGACTTCAAAACTTGGCATGCATCTCAAGAGCTGGGACAACAACTGGGAGAAAAAAAATCTTGAGTTTTTGAAATACTACATGACGAAGATGGGGCGTCAAATTTTGCCTTTAAAAGGGACTACCATGATATTTTAAGCCCTTCCACAGTTAACTATGCATATAATGATGAAATCTTACCTTTGATACAATCACGATGCAATTTCTTATGAAATATGAGTTATTTTGATGGCTATTTTTCTTACCCGGAAGTCAAACGCTCGGTTCAGTAAAACTTCGCCTCTACCCCCGCGCCCCTCTCATGACGTCGTCCGAGCCGGCTGCTTCGCGCAACGCCCACAAAACATACAGATAGGTTTTAAGCCGATTTTTTAAAATGGACTCTAAATTTCACGGGCTGCTAGATCTCTGCGTTTACAAGCCATCAATTCTTGAAAAAAACATTTGAAACAAAACGGGTCCCAGCATCAATAAATCGTGGAAGAGGAGGGGAGCAGAGAGGTTAGAGGAAAGGAGGAGGAGAAAAAAAAGAAGCACAACGAGTCGCAACCCGTGCCCACCCCACCCCCCACCGCGTGGAGGGACGGAACACCGGGGGCAGAAGGGGAGATGGGGGCGCCGGGGGACGGGCGGCACCCCCGAACCCCAGGCCCAGCGGGGAAAGGCCCCGGTCGTCACTCCAGCGTTCTTAGTGAAAGCTAACCTTGTTACTGAGTTCGCCAACTCACCGACTGGCGAACTCTACCCCTAAACCTTGAATGTGACCCCACCCAGTGTATATACAAGTGTGTGGTGCATTAAAATTGGGAGCAGGTGAACCGGAGCAGAGGGAAATGATATCCCCACGCTCCGATCCACCCGCCTCCCAGGCATGTCAGTGAGTGTATGTGGTGCATTAAAAAAATAGGGGGCGGGGACACGGACAGGGGACCGCAGCACTGCTCTATACTGCGGACTGCCAATTGACATTGCACTTTGTTATTGCAAATGTGAAGGAATTGCTTTGAATTTCATTTGGACAGAATGTTTACTGATAATGGCTACTTTTATCATTATCCTACGAGTATGGAAGGCTCAGAGAAAATGGGCGAGTGTTTAGTCCGCATAGGGGTTGCGGGGGTGGGTCCGCACCTAATGACGTCATAAAGTGAGCACCTGCTTGTTTTCTTAGGTTGGGAGGGGCTGGTGCTTGGAGAGCAGAATCACCTAGAATTTCTCATAGAGGGGTGAATGAAGGAAAAAAACACTTCAGTGAATTAGCATTTTAACATGGCTAAAAGCTCAAAAAAGTTGATTTTTCATTTTACTGTCCCTTCTAAGATATCAGAAATAAATGACTTTGCCAATGAAAAAATCTGTACGTGTTCACTAGGTGATCCATCTCCCTTGTCAAGATGTCTTTGTATGAATCGATTTTGAGCAAGACTGTGCTCTCTAATTTTGTGTTCTTTTTACCTCGCAGCTCAGCAAAATCCACCAAAAATTCATGAAGGCTGGTGGGCATATAAGGAGGTGGTACAGGGAAGCTTTGTCCCAGGTAAGATTTAAATAAGTAAAACTGATAATTATAATAATAATTAGGGATGTCCTGCTCACACTTTTTTGGACCCGAGTCACCTCATTTTGAGATCGGTCAATACCGAGTTCCGATCCGATACCTCAGCATTTTATTAAGGAGAAAAAAATGAAGTCAATTTTTTTTTAAAAATTAATTTATTTGTTTATTTTTATTTTTTACAAAACTAACCCAAAAACCTTTTTTATGGTGAGTTTTATGAACCCTCATTTTTTGCACATCTATGAGTTACTCAAAGGGCTATTATTAAACCAGTAAATACATTTTTCACAAGAGCTTTATTTTCGAGAACTTACTAAAATGTAACGATTCGGTTCGATGCGGTGTAGTGGTGGAACGATTATTTGTTTACTTAACAATTAATCAATTGTCAAATTAACTCTTTCACTGCCAGACATTTTCAGAAACGGGATGTCGCCAGTGCCAGCCGATTTAAGCATTTTGACTGATCTTTCAAGGTCCACAGAAAATGTTGTGTTTGGACTATGGAAACACACATACTACCAAATGAAAGATTGGACTCTCATCTTTTATCAGCAAAAAAAGTTTATTTCTACCTGATTCCGTTCTTCAGTAATCAACAATAGAAAATGGTTAGTTTCACCGAAATGCTCTGTTTTGAAACAAAAAGCGGAGAAAAAGAGCTTTTTGTGAAACGATGTTATTTCATGCACTCTAGTGAATTGTACACTTCTTTTTGTCCATGAATGATGCCACAAACACCTAAATAGTGCTTTACTTCTGTAATACACCATCAACAATGAAAAAGTGTTTTTAGTTTGGAAAATACGTTTATTTCCGTTCAACAGTGTAACAATTTGACAAAACAATTTCGCAAACTATTTACAAATGTGTGCAACTGTGGTACTATTTACAATTATGTGGATGTTTCAAATACAGTTTTTCTTTTTGTAACGCTCTCCTGCGTGCAAGGAGAGGGAGCAGGGTTTGCACAACAGATTACTTTCACTTTCCATTGTCCGTTTCGCGTGCAGACGGCCTTTTTTTCCGGGGAATAGCAAGTAGCAGACTGTACCCACTCCTCCGATGAATATGCATTGGACTCGGGGCACTCTTCGTCGTCCGATTGAACGTCCGCCTGAGCGTGCTCGGTTGTGCGCCGCGTTGTCCGGTGTTGGCATCGCTAGCCCGTGAACCTTTTATGACGTCGTCATAGCCGCCGCGTCAACACTTCCAACTTCGCCGTCAACCTCGGAGTCACCATCATCATCATCGATGATCATCATCGTCGTCATCAATGTGCTCTTTATAGCGTTGGTCGATGCTTTTCGTCTTTGAAAAAAACGGCTCGACCGTGAGCTGCTTGCAACCGGTCGCCATTATGGCTTCTTCAGCCATTGTCCCCTCAACACTCTAGCCTCGCCTCACGTCTTCTGCTGGCTACCCAATCTTGTCAAAAGAGAGTCATTGCTGCCATCTAGGGGCCAAAAATAGTCATTAGGCTCACTAGACCTGCTTGAAACTTTCAACACAGCTGGGGAAGGCTTTCCTCCACCTGTTTCAAAAAAAAAAAAAAAAAATAAAATTCGATGACGTCTTTTAACGTCATTGGCGGCCCTCCGTAGGTTTTTACTTGACGTCTTTTAACGTCAGTGGCAGTGAAAGAGTTAATGTACGTTTTTTTTGTTAATCCATTAATCATTTGAATATCTTGTTTAATTTAAAATGATCAAAATCTTGTTATTTGCTTGTTTCCAAACAACTGCTTTTATTTTGGAAAACAGTGAGCAACATTTTTGCTAATGTAATGTTCCGACATGTTACAGACCAAATTAGTAACAAACTGCCTTTTAAAATGCTGTTTTAACATGAAAATAAAATACTCCACTAACTACTAACAAATATCTTTTTCAAGGTGCCATCTTACTAAATTTAAACTAATTCACTGAAAACAGTTACACCTCAGTTACTTTCTATTTCTTTTATTATTCTTTTCTTTTGTGAGACAGTGTCAGTTCCTGTATACTAATGCTTAAAGGTTCTTGTGAAAAATTTGTTGAACTTCACCTGAATCACCTGTCATATTCCATTATTAGTAACGAGGGCTGGCATTTTATTGCTGTGTTCCACTCAACACATGCTTAGGTTTTTGCCTGTGTGTAACTCGTTCAATACCCTGGTTTTTAAAACAATTCACTGACAGGAGTCTAGTTGCACCTCGTATCGGGTCGCTAATGTTTTTATCATGTCTTGAAAGCCCTCATTCTCTACAATGCAGTATGGCTTAAGTCTTTAACTCTTTGACTGCCAGACATTTTCAGAAAAGGGATGCCGTGGGTGCCAACCGATTTAAGCATTTTGACTGATTTTTCAAGGTCCACAGAAAATTTTGTGTTTGGACTATGGAAACACACATACTACTAAATGAAAGATTGGACTCTCATCTTTCATCAGAAAAAAAGTTTGTTTCTACCTTATTCCGTTTTTCAGTAATCAACAATAGAAATTGGTTAGTTTCACCCAAATGCTCTGTTTTGAAACAAAATACGGAGAAATCAAGCTTTTTGTGAAACGATATTATTTCATGCACTCTAGTGAATTTGACCTTTTTTTTCCCATGAATGATGCCACAAACACCTAAACAGTGCTTTACTTCTGTAAAACACTACCACCAACAATGAAAAAGTGTTTTTTGATAGCAAAATACGTTTATTTACATTCAACAGTGTCACAATTTGACAAAACAATTTGGCAAACTATTTACAAATGTGTGCAACCGTGGTACTATTTACAATTGCGTGGATGTTTCAAATACAGTTTTTCTTTTTGTAACACTCCCTTGCGTGCAAGGGGACGCAGCAGGATTTGCACAACAGATTAGTTTCACTGCGATTGCAGACGCTACACTTTTTTGCTGGCTTTTTTTTCCGGGGAATAGCAAGTATATACTGCAGTGTGTGTTTGGCCATGTTGCCATCAAGTCTACTCTCAGGATCATGATACAGTGACGTTATGGTGGTGTTACGTCTGGCTTCCTCATGTCCTTCTGTTCCTATACCGGGTGGTAAGAGATGTTCTGATCCATCTTATCCGCTCTATCCATATCGTAGTCCATAACCAGTGTCTTCTCCGTGATCAGACTGTACCCACTCCTCCGATGAATATGCATTGGACTCGGGGCACTCTTCGTTGTCCGCCTGAGCAGAAGTGCTAGGTTGTGCTGCGCGTTTTCCGGCGTAAGCATCGCTAGCCGGTGAGGCTTTATGACGTGATCATAGCCGCTGCGTCAACGCTTCCAACTTCGGCGTCAACCTCGGAGTCACCATCATCATCATCGTTGTCATCAATGTGCTCTTTAGCACTCGTTGATGCTTCTCTTCTTTGAAAAAAACGATCAAGCGTGAGCTGCTTGCCACCGGTCGCCATTTTCGCTTTCTCAGCCATTGTCCCCTCAACACTCTACTCCGCCTCACGTCTTCTACTACTGACGCCTACCCGATCTTGTCCAAAGAGAGTCATCGCTGCCATCTAGGGGCCAAAAATAGTCATTATACTAACTAGATCTGCTTGATACTTTCAGCACAGCTGGCCAAGGCTTTCCTCCACCCGTTTCCAAAAAAAACCCAAAAAAACTTGGTGAACGTCTTTTAACGTCTTTTAACGTCTTTTAACGTCTTTGGCGCTCCTCCGTAGGATTTTACTAAACGAGGGGAGTATTTTCGACCACCCAGACCTCCAGCAACACACCGACTCTGTCCTATCCTACATCAAGCACTGCACAGACACCGTTACAGTGAACAAGCGTATCTGTGTGTATCCAAATAGGAAATCTGGGATGACCTCTGTGGTTAAGTCACTCCTGAGGACTAGAAACACAGCCTTCAAGGCGGGGGACAGACCTCTGTACAGCACAGCCAGATCTGACCTCAGGAGAGGAATCGGAGCAGCTAAAGTGGAGTACAAGAAGAAGATTGAGTCCCACTTCGAGGACAACAATGCTTGGCACGTGTGGCAAGGGATCCACCATCTGACCAGCTACAGGGGCACCTCGCCAGCTGCTGTTACCCATACTGGTTCATTTCTAGTGGAAGAACTCAACCACTTCTTCACTTGCTTCGAGTCACCTTTTGTTGCTGCTGCCTCAAAGTCCGGCCAACGACCCATCAGCCCACATGCTCTGTCTTTCCAGCAACGCCAGGTGAGACGAGCATTGTTGGCAGTCAACCCTAAAAAGCTGCTGGCCCGGACGGTGTACTGAGTCCTTCGTGGTTGTACTGATCAGCTGGCAGACGTTCTGACCGAGCTCTTCAACTCCTGCCTCTCTCAGGCTGTGATCCCGTCCTGTTTAAAGGTAGCTACCATCATCCTGGTGCCCAATAAATCCATCATCACAAACTTCGGAGACTACAGGCCTATGGCACTGACGTCTGTGGTGATGAAGTGCTTTGAGAGGCGCGTTCTCCAGCACCTCAAGTCCAACCTTCCAGGGAACTTTGACCGTCACCAATTTGCCTACAGGGCAAACCGGTGTACGAGGATACCATCTAAACTGTTCTCCACACAGCCCTAAACCATCTGGAGCACCCGGACACCTACCTTAGACTGCTGTTTGCGGATTACAGCATCCCCAACATCCTGTGAGAGAAGCTGACTGGACTGGAATTCACCCCCCACATGTACTCCTGGATCAAAGACTTCCTGTCGAACCGCCTGCAGGTGGTCAAGGTGGGTCAGTGCTACTCATCCACTCTGACTCTCTCTATCTATCTATCTATCTATCTATCTATCTATCTATCTATCTATCTATCTATCTATCTATCTATCTATCTATCTATATCTATATATATATATATTTGAACGTCTTGGAACTCATACAATTCGGACTTCAACCAAATAATTGGAGTAAAAAAATGCCTCGGAGTTTGAACTCATTTTCGGAGTTTGAACACCCAAGCAAAGCAAGCTAAGCCAAACATACCTTGAAAACAGGTAGCCAAGTGAAGTCGAGCGAAGCCGAGCAATGACGAATGCTCACGTTGCGGTAGTTGAGACAATGCACTGCTCATTTCCAGTCCGATCATGAATACTCCCAAAGGTGCTCCATACACCAGTTATTTACACCCACTGCTGCCCAGACCTGGGAGCAGTGTCAGTTGTGTGTAGACCGTTCTATCTGCCCAGAGAGTTAACGGCTGTGGTTCTAACAGCTGTTTACATTCCACCCGATGCTAACACTAGCATAGCCCTCTCGTGTGCCAGTGGCAGCAAAAAATAAATAAATACAGTACTACGAACCATAGTGGAATTAGGAAAGAGATTATCGCACAATTGTAACTACCGTGACTACTTAAATATTAAATTATATTAAATATTGGCACAAGAACCCCCCCTTAGCTGTTCAACAACGTGCCTGACGTTAAACAACGCACGCAAGGACCACTTAGTAGTCCGTAACAATATGCCCAATGTAAAACTCAGCACTGAACTAAAGCTAGCATTAACATAGCATTTATCATCCACTGATGCCAACACACCACAACAGGTAAGGTGTCAGGTTTATTCAACCGAAAACATTTAAAAAACAGACACAGAAGGAAGACAAGAGATATATATTCTTATTACTGGCCAGGAGAATGAACAGAGATGTGCAGATCACAGTCTCCTGCCCATTCTGACACATTCTGTCATTCTTTCTCTTTTTATTGGGTTGACCTACCACAAGGACATTACTGCTCTGAGGTGTTTGTGGACGTACGTTGCAGTAATGTGGCAAACAGTTACAGAAAGTAATTACACAGGCAACAATGCAAATATTAACATTCCTTAACACTAAAAGCTTTTCAACCATAGAAATGTTCCGGCCTCTTGTCTTGTGATGAGGGCACAGTTCCTTTCTTGTGACGAAGCACTGTGACTGCCGTCGACTCAAACTCGCACATGTCACATTGTTAAATGAATTCACAATGTTGAATGACAGCTTTGCAATTAATAAAATACTAAATATGGGACAATTAAGATGCATTTATCTAACATTTCCCCCTTTTTTATCACATATTTGCTCAAATTCACATATCACCTATCGGTCACTTCAATTAGATTTTCGACAGTAGGGTCATTTAAAACATACCAATACCATGTATTTGTTACATAGGCAAAATATTACCATCATAGAGCATAACATAATATATATTTTTTTCCATCATGAAAACCATATTAGTGAAATAATCATCATCACAATATTATCAAAAGTGTTGTCTTTCAAGTGCAATCAATATGTTGTTGTTCTAATGTGTGTATATTGTCCAATGTTTCTGTATGTAATATTCAGCGTTAGTTCAGCCAGCTGTCTCTCCTCCCCCTCAAGATGGCCCCAAAAACAAAAATAAAAACAAAAGAAAGCCCTGAATGAGTCCGATCGCATCTTACCCTCTGTTTGATTCAGGAAAGGGACTCGATGTCTCTTTGATTTGTCCCTTCTGATACTTCCAGCACAATGGACAGGCCATGGACTTCACAGCGGTTGCGGAACCTTGTTGGGGAGCAGACTGAATGTGCTCCCATCCTCTTCACTGACTGACTTGGTCAGACTTTTCTCCACAGCTAGACAAGCTGCTTGTTTTCCCCTTCTCTCAGTCAGGCTTTGCTCCGCAACCAGACAAGCTGTTAGTCAATGGTACCTGTTGTGCCGTGCGATAGGTGAATCAGGAGGGTCGTTCAGCGATCTTCACAGCCTTCGGGGTCATCAACAACACTTACAAGGACCTTCCCGCCTTGGGCTGGACCTTTGGTCAAAACCCAGTCACAACCCTTGATGGGAGGTTGGCCTCCCTGCAGATACAGTGTGTCGTCTGGCATTTGATTAAACTTTCACTTCCTCGTCATTTAACAATCTCCTCAGTTACTTAAATCAATTTATTTCATCTGCTCGACTTAACAGGTTATTTACTATAGGCAAATTAAATAGTTTACCACACAACATTTCAAACAGACTAAACTGCCCTGTCCCTTTTACAATTTTCCAAACTATCTGACCATAATTTTCATGCCTTGGTCATTTATTTATTCCTCTTCTTTTTCTTTCTTTTTATTAACAAAGTGACATAAAAAGTGACTTTCATTCAGTGAAGTCGAGCGAAGCCGAGCAATGACGAATGCTCACGTTGCGGTAGTTGTGACAATGCACTGCTCATTTCCAGTCCGATCATGATTGTATGCCATACAAAAACCTGATATATTTACACAATGCTTTTGCCATAATAATAATGTGCATACGGTGTTTTGCTGGTACAATTTCAACTCATTTTAAAACAAAACTTCTACAAACATAAAAAATTGAAAACATCAAAAAATTATATGTTGTTAACATGTTCATCATATCCCCCTGTTGAGACATTTATGGCTCACAACTCAGTTACTATCCACTTAAACAAACTTTCACTACATATAATTAATTATTCCATCCATCCATCCATTTTCTTAACCGCTTAGTCCTCACAAGGGTCGCTGGAGCCTATCCCAGCTGGCTTCAGGCAGTAGGGGGGGTACACCCTGAACTGGTTGCCAGCAAATCGCAGGGCACAGAGAGACAAACAACCATCCACACTCACAATCACACTTATGGACAATTTCGAGTGTTCAATTAACCTGACATGCATGTCTTTGGAATGTGGGAGGAAACCGGAGCACCCGGAGAAAACCCACGCGAGCACGGGGAGAACATGCAAACTCCACCCAGGAAAGCCGAAGCCCGGACTCGATTACACGTCCTCTGCACTGGGAGGCGGACGTGCTAACCAGTCAACCACGTGCCGCCCATAATTAATTATTAATAACCTTAATTTTCACAGTAGTTTTAATTTTTCTAATTGGTGCACTACAGTGTTCTTGCGTGTATCACTGGGTTAACATCCTTTATTTTTTCTTAAAAATTACACGGTTTTACAAAAATTCCACAAAATCAGCAAGATTAAAAAAACAACTGCATAATTGCAAAAACAATAGGGGCCTTGTAGCCGTCGCTGCTTGGGCCCTAATTTGTGAAAGAAGACTGTAGTTCTTGGATGGGCAGAATTTTTAGGTCTGCTCACAGTCAGGCATTTTAAAACTAATTGTATTATACTACATGTAGCTAAGTTTAATGTAATACATTTTCCAAAGTTATATGTAGTTATAAAAAAGCCACCATGCATATCAATTATTTAAGTTCTACTTCATGTTTTCTAAATAATGAGGTCGTAACCATATCAGCAATCAGCTGTCTGTTCAAATGGCTTTCTAATATTTGAATACAGCCAATACTGCCATTGTTCAATTTAATTCCGGTTTTCACATTCAGCTATCCATTAAAATTTGTCAGACATTGTCATTGGTGTGTCAATTCAATTTCATAAGTGGCATTGTTATCTTAGCATAATTACCGCCCCAACTCCTGCAATAATTGCACAACCCCAAAATCAACCCGTGGGTGTTATTTTATTTTAAAATAGCATAATCAAAAACAACAAAAGCTCACAAAGGGTCACAATACCACCCATGGGTTTAAGATATCATTTAGTGTTTTGTTTCAAATCTTAGGGCTGACAAGATTGCTTCTTTTCTCGTTGGGTCTTCATAATAACCACTGAAGAGTTAAAAAATAACCTAATTAACACCCTTGTTGCACTAAAGTGTAACATAACCTTATTTTCAATATTCTCAATTTTTAGTAAATTAAAGTTTTGTTTCCTTTTTCTCATAGTTCAATTCATTTTCTTGCAAGTCAAAATCTGACTTTCAAATGTACCCAAGCAATTTAGAATTGCTCGAGAGGGTGTAGCGATAATTGATGTTGTCTTTTGGACGAATTAGTAATTTGATCAGCGCTTGAGGAAGTCGTAATTCCCTCAATCGCCTATAGGGGCACCACTTTCTGTTTACTTTCAGTTTGGAGAAACACGACGAATAAAATCAAAATTTTCATTTATTTATTCATTATTTGAAGTAGCCACATTCAAAGTTTGTGGTTCTTTGTATTACTAAAATAATTACTAAGCCACTCGGATACAAGCACGATTGAGACTGGACTAGATTTAAAAAAAAAACATGCATTTATTCACTACGGTTACACATACAGAATCAAAATACTGTCTACTGTTAGATATTGTTAACATTTAAATTCTTTATTTTCATATATTAACCATTGTTATACATTATTAACATCTTAATTCTTTATATTAACCATGTTGAAAGGTTTTATAGACGTGTAAAGCAAGTAGTGTTGAACTCAGTATAATTTGACCTTAAGCTGGGACATATTATTTGGTCTAGAAGTTCCTTCTCTGTGGGAAAACACATTTGGTCCTTGAGAACAGAATCTGTTTCGAACACGCACCCCTGACTCTGTTTTCGCCATCGCTCATGGAAAAGTACCCAGAGGGTATGTTTTGTCTACAAATGAAAGAGAGGCGGTCGGTTTAACTATAAGAAGCCATTTTACACGCTCCAAATTATCTAATAATGTGTATCTAGTTAATAAATTTAGTACTTTCAATCAACACTCCTGCCTTTAGCAAATCCTTAATCACTAGTCTAATTCATCTCGACTTCTGCATCTTATTTCAATAAATTGTCTTTAGCATAGGTAATATTCACTTCTTTATTCTGATTTCCACTTGCTTACATGCTGTCATTAAACCAACATCAGAATGACTTTTATCCAGAATTAAACAGGAAGCAGGTTAAACAGCTCTTCCTGTACAGTTTAGAATAAAAACAAAACAAAACTGTAATTTCTTCTCTTTTCCTAATCTCATCTAATCTGACGCAGACTCTTACCATCTCAACACTTACTGTTTCCTTCTACCATAACTGTTATACATTACATCATTAATTCAAACAACTTCTTAGTTTGTCCAGCATTATCCTTACCCTCTAACCTGTCTTTCTGCTCTACTTACAATTTCACTAATATGTCAAACATTCTCATACCTTCTTTATCACACCAACATGTCTTTTTTCTTATTTCTTTCCCACATTATTTGCTTTTTTTTTATTTCACACTACACTCTCAGCATGTCTAGCATAATTTATAGACTCATCTGAATTTTGAACAGTCAAATTCCACTCCTTCACTTCAGGTCTCTTACTCAATTTTGTGTTGTTCCAATTAGAATCTGCAAGAATCACTGTCAAGTCTGTTAATACATGCAAACATCACAGTAATAAAACTTTTTAAAACATTTATCTCCAATCTGTCAATAAGCGTTTAAATCACTACCTGTCAAAGTAATAGTAAATAATCCATAGTCTTATCGAGTACGTAATTGGTTTTTCTGTTAGGAAGTCATTGCAATTTCACATAAAAGCGTCTATCATTTGAGTAAAAAGGCCTTCCCCATTTGGTAATTCTATTATAAATCTCTCATAGGGGGTGGACTATTGCTAAATTCCTGTCCACAGTAAGTGGAGGAGGAGAGTCAAAGTACAGGATCAGGCCTCAATGCCCCTCCCTTTTGGCTGTCCACGCTAAACTTCAATACCTTCATTCTTCCATCCATCCATTTTCTTTACTGCTTTTCCTCACAAGGGTCGCGGGGGGCGCTGGAGCCTATCCCAGCTGGCTTGCCAGCCAATCGCAGGGCACACAGAGACGAACAACCATCCACACTCACAATCACAATCTTATGGACAACTTGGAGAGTTCAATTAACCTGACATGCATGTCAGGTTAATTGAACTGAATGAGGAAACCGGAGTACCCGGAGAAAACCCACGCATACCTTCATTTTTTTATCTTTTAATTTCTCAATCAATTTATTATTTCTTAACAGTTTCAATTTTCCATAAAAATCATATTTTACCTATACATCACTAACACGGTCGTCCTTTACCGGTTATCTGTGTTTTTTCAACTCCTATTATTATTATTTCTAATCCAATGTCCTCTAATGTTACACTTCCATCAAACATCTTCATTTCTTGTGGACTACTTACAGGTCTTCCTATTGTTTTCATAACTTCTTCTTTTGTTACTTCGACCTTTTCCTCTATTTCCGAAATAACTTACTACCTCTTCTTCTTCTTCTTTATCATCTATCATTATTTTCCCCACACTCTTTCATCCTAATTCCTCACTTTTCTTTTATTTAACTCAAATATAATTTAAATTTCAACATACTGTTTCTTCTTATTCATTTATTTTATCAGTCTCATTTCACCCCCCTCCCATAGAGGGACTATTAACGTAAGTATTTATGGTATGAATTTATGGTACCTTGCACACGCACCTTCTGCTGACCTTTCTTCTTCTTCATCTTCAATTTATCTGCCTATCTATCCCTTTTTAACAGTCTCATTAATGACTGATTCACATTCAAACATACAACTAACTACTGGAGCTCCGACATCTACCTTATGTAGTTAAGTAGCATATTACGCATGAAAATGTCCTTATTTCTTAACGTGAAATTCACTCCCTTACTGTGTTTCACAGTATCACTCATCATTGATTATCACTCAGACCCAGCAGTACATTATCTATACCTGGAGTTATTAACAAATAATAACCAAAAATATTCTCAAATGCCATTCCTCAGTCCAACACTTAATGCATCAATAAATCAAAAGTTAGAAGTGCATTTTCATAACTTAAAGTTGTTTAACTTTACTACCTCCTTGTTGAATGAAATTAATACTATGTGACTTATACATGCAAAAACTACAACAATGGACAAATCTGTGTTCTTACAAAGATCCCTTTAGCCCTTAAGAAATGTTATAACACCTTCCTTCTGAAGTTATTATTACTTTTTAAATCACCTTAACAATCATCAGAACTCCACATATTTGCCTGCAGTTTAATAATTTATTTTTTATTGCCAATTAAACCTAGAGTAGAAATTGTGTAATTGTGTAATAAATAATTTACGTTGGTCACCAATCATTTTCCTACTATATGTACTCTTGTCAAATTAAATTAAAAGAAAAATATCCCAATTTAAGGAACAAAAGCACACAGCAATTTTGAATCTTTCTTCATCAAAATCTCCTCTTTCATCTATGGCTCTTTTTTAATGACTAATTATCAACTTATTTTTATCCCTTACTTACCACATTTAATTGTTCCTTTCCTGCATGCCTTCAGGACGCATTTACAATAACTAATTCCTCTCAACAAGACAACCCAACCGGGGTCTGTGCAATTCTCAACTTCTCCCTCTCTAAAGGGGCGGATGACCAACAATCAGCAGGCGTCAATCAACTCCGCTACAAGAATGGCCAATCTGACTGCTCCATACAAGCATGGCACAAGAACAAGCAAGGACCGATCACAGATTGGTCGCCGCTCACCAGATGAGCGTAATCATAAATACACTCACCCCCTCAGGATTAGTCATCGAACAGACGCCCCCCTTAGTACATATATTCCCCATTCACAGCAATGCAAATTTTTACTTACTTACTTTTAATTAGTACTATCTCTTAATAACTCCATGAGTACTAATCCACCTAATTAAGCCCCTTCAAGTTAACCTTATTCAATCCCACAATGTTTTTATTTTATTTATTAATTCTTATTTTAATAATTCTTTTTTTCCCCTTCTCTCTCACAAATTTCCCCTGAGGCCCGGTATTAACCCCTGACAGGACCACTTTCGGCCAACGCACCTCAGGTCTGACACCGCCCAAAACTCCTTATTTTCACCGTTTTGTTATGCAGTTATGTTAGACACTATCTAACTACCCCTTATACACAATTCAAACCCTTTTAGACTTCATCTTTAAACAATATGACACAGACACATACAGGAGCTCACAGACAGACAAACACAGTGAGAAACCATACTCACATACACTTTTACACACAATACACTTATACCCTATCAGTAGGCTGTAAAGGCTCAAACTTTTTTCCTTGTCTTAATCTTAGCGCCAGCTCAAGTCAAAATTTTCTGTCTCGTTTGGTTTTCGGTTCACGGGCAGGTATTTCAACCTCCCTATTTTAGTAAATTTGGTCCAGTTTGTCAACACCTAGGGTGTTCTAGGGACTGATGTTTGAAAAACAGGGTGATAATAAATTTCTCACTGGTAATTCTCAAGCTTCCACTTAACAAGGCGGAGAATTCTTGCCTTTGCTTCCACAATGAGTTGTCACTTACAATCCTATTTGTTTAATATGAAGTAAGTATTGAAAAGGGTCTTCTACCCAGATTTAGTCATAACTGTTTTAATTTATTTATTTCCTCAGTAGAACTTTTATCTGTGGATGTGTCTTTGTGAGTGATGTCGCAATTTCTTCCAAGTGTCTGTAATCAATGATGTTTTTAAAGTCTTATCTCATGTCAGGTGAACTTCGGGTGGGCTGTTTAGTGGGGGCTTTTTTGATACCGCCCTTCAAGATAGTATAAGAAGGTTGCAAGTGTCTGTAATCGACACACTTACGAGAAGCTTCAGCTATGTTCTGTAAACTTGCTTGTGTCCGGAATATTCTGTAAAATAAAACCTTCAAAGGAACTGTTCACCGATCTCCAGCCTGTATTCAGATAATCAACATTCTCTCTACCCGTAAGAAAACGAACACGCGGAAGAAAAATATTAATTTCTTCAACAAATTGGTGACCCTGAACGTGTTTCGGGCTGAGGTGTTGGTCAGCAGACAGAACATCTGGCGCCAAAGTAATTACAAGGTAAGAGGACACTTACTCTCCTAGTTGATTTTCTGTCTGAGACCTTTAATTTGATTTGTGACAAAATTGTATATGAGATCTGGGTGAACAGATATTAGTAAATCTAAAACACAAGGTAGTTTCGTTCCATTATGGAATTCCTAGAAATTAGAAATCCTTGTTTTTGGTTTTACTAAGACATTAAATATACAAGGTGGTTTTGTTCTATTTTAGAATCCGACAAACCGAAGTCCTTGTATATGGGGTAACGTTACAAAGAAATAAGCGCATAAGAAAGAAGAGAAATAGGAGAATAAGAAGTTTGAGTGGTTTTGATAAATTAAGGTTCGAGCGCTTTTGTTTGGTCCTAGTCAAGCACTCTTGAAATAAGAGGAATAGTTCGACCACTTCTGAGAAATTAAGGCTCGGACACTTTTGTTTGGGAATTAGCAAGTGTCTTTGAATAAGGAAAAAGGGAAGGCCTATGTGTAACCACAAAACCACAAAAAGCCTACCACAAAAAGATGTAAATTAAGTAACAAAAATAAAATAATAAATAATAAATAATAAATAATAAATAATAAATAATAAATAATAAATAATAAATAATAAATAATAAATAAGGAAGTAAATAAATTAATAAATCAATAAATAAAACTAAATAAAGGGAAAATTTCATAGGGACAGTGAATGGTTCAATTTGCGGCAAATACCAATCCAATCTGAATAAAAGTGTGTGAGAAAGAATGAAACAGGAATGCATGTGCGAGTGAAGAGAGAAGAGAAAGAATTGTTGAATAGCTGGATGAGGAGTGTTGCGAGAATGGATGGTCTGTTTGGTGACATTAATGAGAGAAAAAAAAAGGAAAAGAAGGCTGAACTGGTGGGTTGTCTCCAAAGGGAGGGTGAGAGAGAATGATAAGAAAGTTGTGGAAATGGCGCTGCGAAACACTCAGCTACAGGCCCTTCGAATAAGGAAGTGGGAAAATGGTTGTACATTGCTCAGTTACAGAATCAAGTAGCAGAATTAAAGTGTCATGTCCAGAATCTTTGAGGTGCCCACCCGAAGCAGAGGAATCTTCCAAAGGTCCAGCTTTTCCTCTTCATCGGCCTGTGACTCGTTCCCAAATCTTGCAGGCACCCATGTTAGCTAAAGTTGACCCGCCCACTGGTAACTCTGCTATGCTTTACAAACCTTTCTCTCCCACTGATGTGTGGTTTGATGCAGAAACTTCCTCCTATGCAATCTGGTGGTGCCTATTGGCTTCAAGCAGTGCAGAGAGCGGTTACGGGACAAATGTTAATAGCAGACCTTTGTTTCCACTCCCTGAGTGTGTTGTTTCAGATCTGGTGTTCGCTCCCAAAGCAGATGAGGAGGCCGCGGCTTTTGTTGATCAGGCCCTCACTGATTACACTCTGAAAACAGGACACGACTCTAAGGCCTCCACCTTGCATTCACAAGTGTTCCGAGCAGCCATTTTGAAGGGCATTCCCAAGTCTGTGGCACAGGCAATGGAGGCCAATCGGGATCTTCTCGGTGCTGAGGTTGACCGGTGGTTGTCACATCTTAAACATCATTTAAGGAGACATGCTAAAGAAAAAGAGTTTAAGGTAGACAAACATAAAAATACAGAAACACAACTTGCTATGGTGCAGTTGCAAAATTTGAAAAAGCAGGAAGAAAAACACTCTTGCTGTGATCTCATCTCCCTCTGTCGATTCCGAGTGCATGATGTATTAAGCAGGTTCATTCATGAGTCAAGGTGCGCCCCCCTTGGTGGCTTAACATGTGCTTCAATTGTGGACGGCCTGGTCATTGGGCCCGCGATTGCAGACAGCGACCTCAAGCGTCTGGGTGGAGAGGCAGAGGCCAACAAACTGCACGTGGCTACAATCGAGGAGAGAGAGCAACCTGTGCTTAGCCTCAAGTCCCCGTGCCGGCTCCATGGCAGCCTCAGTCTCGAGCCTTTTCGCCTGTGCCGCTGCCGCCCCGAGCATCCTCGCCTGTGCTGCCCCGTGCATCCTCGCCGGTGCCGCCCCGGGCATCCTTGCCTGTGCCGCTGCAGCCCCTGGCCTCCTTGCCTGTGCCACTGCAGCCCCTGGGCTCCTTGCCTCGGCCGCTCTCGTGCAAAGTCTCTTCGCCTCTTCCATGGCGGCTTCAAGCCCATGAGTGTGGACAGGAGGCGCACGTCCCACTGCCGTCCTCTTCTCCTCGTCTGGCGGCGCACGTCATGCGGTCGGCTTCTGCTCTAGTGTCGGACCGGCGCCGCCGGGCTCCCCTCGTCTGGCGTCCGGGACGCCCTCCGGACTACCCCGGACTGGCTTTGATGGGTGAGCCAGGTCATGATGAGCTATTATCTGAACTCATGATGAACTAATAGTTTGCAACTGTTGGAGAATTCTAAACTCAGAATTTCCAAATATTAACTAATGATTAACTCATGATTCAGAAATACCATTACTAATAATTAAAATGCATAAGTAAAAGATGAAGTCATGATGGGAAATTATGAATTCATGTTGAAAAATGTGTATCTGTGGAATTGACTGTAATACAATAAAATAATAATAAAATTCATTTTGACTGCATTAAGACTTCTGAAAGGAAAAATGTCCATTACTAAAGAAAAAAGGTTTCCAAAACCCACCCTTGAAAGTAAAAAATAAGAACTTAAACTGGTGTTAGGAATGCAAAACATGCAATGTTCACAAAAGTAAAGAACATAATGACACCATTGATGCTGGCTTGTGAATGATATGAAAGCCGTAAGGAAGCATAAAGAAAGGCTTGATGACACTGTTGTGGGATTCATTGAATCACACAAGGCAATGCAAGAGTTAATGTCTCAGGATGAGGCATTTGAAGATGACTTGAATTAGTTCAAGCCCAAACTAGCCTACATGTATGAATTCCAAACTGAGGCTAATTTGGCTCAGCCATTCTCCTATTAAACCTCAGCTTTAAGTTGATGAGGAAATAATACAGGAGGAAATTCAAAGACAAACAACAAGAGCATCCAAATCTACTGCAAAAACCTCAAGATCCTCACAAATACGTCATGAAACTCAAGCTGATGCCTTGTTGGCACGCCAATCCGCATTGGAGGAAAAGTTGGCTTTGGATAAACAGGAGCCTGAACTGAAAGCCAAGAGAGAATGACTGACCTTGCAAATTGAAATAACAGATGCTAAAGTGAAGGTGCTCGGATCAACAGAAATTATCACCTTTGTGAAGGACCTCCTTTACCCCAACTAAAAGAAAATCCATTACACACTAATCAACTAGATGGAATTGAAGATGTGGAGGACAGGCCCAGCTGTTTAGGTGTCTTACCAGCCAGCTATGTTACTGGTGCAAAGTTAGACCAGCATTTGCCTTTCAGGCACTTGGAGGTGGAAGAAAAGTACCAAGATAATGATGATAATGTTGATGAAGATGACGATGATGATCGTGATGACGATGATGATCGTGATGACGATGATGATGATTGTGATTGTGATGACGATGATGATTGTGATAATGATGACGATGATGATTGTGATAATGATGATGACGATGACGCTTGCGATAGAGACTTTGGTGAAGTGATAAAAGAGGAAGAAGAAAACTATGAGATCAAACCAGTAGATGACTATTTAGGCAGTGGCCTTGAAGATGTACTGAAAAGAAGAAAGTTGTCTACAAAACATTGAAGACATGCACAGCACATGCTTCAGCGATGGAACAGGCCGCAAGAACAGTAAGTGTAGTGAACTGCTGACATCACAACAACCACCCCAACTGCTGACATCGCAACAACCACCACAACTGCGTCAACCCCAACCGCTGAAATCACAACTGCGTCAACCTCAACCGCTGAAATCACAACTGCGTCAACCACTACTGCCACAATCACAAAGTACCAATGTGGACTTGTCTACTGTCCTGCAAAAAGAAAATAATGTCACTGAAATGCTCATAAAGGAACAAAGGCTTGCATTACTCCCATCCAGAGACATTCCAACCTTCTCAGGTGATGCGCTTAAACCTGAGCTTCATTCAATCATTTGAACACAGCATAGAGAGCGAAACAGATGATTGCCGTGATTACTTGTTTTACTTAGAACAGTTGACCACTGGACAGCCAGAAGATCTTGTACACAGTTGTTTGCACATGGAACCCCGTAAGGTTTACAAGGAAGCCAAAAGACTGTTGAAAGAGAACTTTGGAAATCACTTCCAATTTGCGACATCATATCTTGAGAAGGCCTTAATTGGACTGCCATTAAGGCAGAGGATAAGAAGGCACTACTGTGATATGCAATTTTTCTTAGAGGGTGTTGCAATACCATGCATGAGATCGACTACATGGATGAAATAAACAGTCTTGGTAACATGAGGATCATCATCTCCAAGTTACCATTCAAGTTACGAGAGAAATTGAGTTCTGCTGCCTATGACCACATGGAACGTACTAAAAGGAGAGCCAAATTCCCTCATCTAGTGGCATTTATTGAAAGAAATGCCAAATTGATGCCAGATACTGCATTTGGTGAAATCCAGGAGCCTGCAGCAAGAAGGGATATCAAAGAAGCCAAACGCATGTCCACGAAACCCAGCTCAAACTTCACACGTCCAAAAAGCAGTTTTGCTACCATAACAGCTGTAAAGGAAGCTCAGTCTCAAATGACAAGAAAGGAAGCGCCTGTCAAAAAACAAAGCCAGGTCCTCTGTATTTGCTACTCAGAAATCCAAGACATTTCCTCATGTCAACAAATGAGTAAGAAGACTCACGATGAAAAAGTGGAACTGTTAAGTCCAAAGTTGTTTGCTTTGGTTGTCTCATTCAAGGTCATATCAGCCAGGACTGCAAAAGGAGCTTGACCTTTGGGATCTGTCAGTGGCTGCATCATACTATCCTGCATAGTCAAAGAACTGAGGCAAAAGGTGGGACAACTGGAGCCAAGGCTGAGGAGATAGAGTCAAAAGGAGAAACAAAGACTGAAAGGACAGCACTCAGCAGTGCTTTGGTATCCCTGAATAAGGAGCACAACGGGGCCAGTAGCAAACATTGCACCCTCTTCATAGTGCCAGTGCAACTTAAACATTCTGGCTCCTAAAGAATCATCCAAACCTACACCCTTCTCGATCCAGGCAGTTCGGCTACCTTTTGTACAGAATCACGGAGGAAGCATCTAAATGCCACTGGGAAGAAAAAGGCCATAATGCTGAGGACACTAGGACAAGAAGCCATTATAAAGCTATGGATGGACTGGCCAGGAGGTATGCAGCCTGGACAACGAATTTGTACGACTGCCTGAAACATACACTCAAGCGGAAATCCCTGTTTTAAAGGAGCACATACCCACAAAAAAAGACATAGAGAAGTGGCCATATTTGAAGGAGGTCCAACTGCCAGAGATAGATGCAGAAATAGGACTCCTAATTGGGAACAATGCACCCAAGCTCACTGAGCCATGGAAGGTTATTAGCAACCAAGACTTTGTTAGGATGGGTGGTGAATGGCCTGCTCCACAAAGACTTTCCAATCACATATCAGTAACAACATTAGACAACTTGCTCCTTCAGAAATACAATCATGACTTCACTGAGAATAATTATGAAGAAAAGACTGATATATCAATTGAGGACAAATGATTCATGAATATGATGCATAGCTCGGTTAAGCTAAAGGATGGACGCTATTATCTACCACTTCCATTTAAAAACGGACGATTGCAAAATGCCAGATGACAGAAAAATGGCAGAACAGCGTGCCAAATCTTTAAAAAGGAAGTTCTACAAGAATCCCAAGTTCTGTGAGGACTACTCTGCATTTATTGAGTTAATGATTGAAAAAGGATATGCAGTCGCCAGTCGCACAGGCCGAATGTCAACCCAGCCATGGGAAGGTGTGGTACATACCCCACCATGGAGTCTACCACCCCAGGAAAAGGAAACTACTTGTCGTATTTGACTGCTCAGCATCCTTCCAAGGTGTGTCTTTAAAAAGCCAACTTATCCAAGGTCCAAACTTGACCAGCTCCTTGATTGGTGTTCTTTGCTTCCGTTTGGAAACGGTGGCGTTCATGGCTGACATCAAATGTATGTTTCACAGAGTCAAGGTCAAAACATCATATGTGGACTACCTACGATTTGTCTGGTGGCCACAAGGGGATGTCACTCAAGAGCTGAAGGAAAATATGTAGTCATCCTGTAGGATGGCTACATCTTTTTGGTGCCACATTATCTTCAAGCTGTGCAAGTTACACTCTGAAACAAAAGACCAAAGACAATCAAGACAACTTTTCAGCTGAGACCTTTGACAACATTTTGAACAGCTTCTATGTTGATGACTGTTTAAAGTCAGTTCCAGAGAGCCACGCCAGATGTCAAAGAAGCCTGCGCCAAGGAAGGATTCAACCTCACGCAGTGAATGAGCAACAGCAAAGCTGTTCTAGCCTCTGTCCCAAGAAAGGACCGGGACAAAGTGGCAAAAGACCTGGATCTGGACACTGAAACCCTACCTGTGGAAAGGGCCTTGGGCGTTCAGGGGAATGCAGACTACACTACACTACACTACACTACACTTTCAAGTGTATCGCTGAAAAAGCAACCATGTACAAGAAGAGGCATACTGTCCACTGCTGTATCTGTGTATGATCCATTGGGATTCATAGCCCCTTTTGTGTTCACTGCCAAACACATCCTGCAGGAGTGTTGCAAGAACAATTATGGGTGGGACGATGAGTTGCCACCACACATTGTACGATCCTGGAAAGAATGGTTGCTGGGATTCGATCAGATTGCAGAATTGAACATAGACCGGTGCATGAAGCCAAAAACCTTTGGAACAATCGACTCTGCCCAACTGTACCACTTTTGTGATGCCTCGGAGAAAGGATATGGAACAGAGCTACTATATATGACTAACCAATGATAAGAATGAGGCCCACATAGCCTTCATAATGGGGAGAGCTTGTGTGGCCCCAATAAAACAGATGACCATCCCTAGAATGGAACTAACTGCCTCAGCACTGGCAGAGAACATAGATAAGATTCTGACCACAGAAATTAAGCTACGATTTGATAACTTCTGTCTTTTGGACAGACAGCAGGTCTGTTCTGAAATACATCAGGAATGACAGTCAAAGATACAAAACATTTGTAGCAAACTGAGTCAGCAGGATCAGGGAAACAACACAGTGGAGATATGTCGGAACAAAGCTCAACCCTGCAGACCATGCTTCAAGAGGGTTGGCTGCTGCAACCTTACTTGACTGCAGTTGGTTCAAAGGCCCTGCGTTTTTAAAACCACATGAGAAGAGTTGGCCTAAACCTCAAATTGACTCTTACCCACTTAGTTCAGAAGATCCTGAAGTTAAAAGAACCAAAGTCACTGTTAACACATTGCTAACCAAAGACTGTGATGCCACAAACACCCTCCTGCATTACTGCTATGACTGGAATGACCTGCAAATAGCAGTAGCTTGATTTTTCAAACTGAAAACTCTGCTCATTCAAATTAAGAATAAGCGAAAATAAGTCAAAATGTCTGTTAGCTCTCCAAGATTGGCCGAAAACCAAATGGTGAAATTCAAAGAAAGCTTGAACATTGGATCTTTGACCACAGATGACCTGAAGACTGCAGAAATCGCCATTATACGCTCCTGTCAGACTCAAGGATTTCCAGAGGAAGTGGCTGCCCTGCAAAAGGGAGAATCAAGCGTCAAAAGGAATAGCCCTGTTTATTCATTAGATCCACAGATGGAAAAATGAATTATTTGGGTGGGAGGAAGATTAAGCAGCCTAGCAATGCTACTTGAAACAGTTCATCAAGCCATTCTTCCAAAGAAACACCACATTTCCCAACTTCTCATGTGACACATTCACAAAAAAACAGGTAATGGAGGACAAAATCACGTCATACCTTAGACAAAGATTTTGGATACCAGCAGTAAACTCCCTGGCAAGGAAAGCAAATTCTGTATGCACCACAAGCAAATGTCGGACAACAAAAGATGGCAGACCTACCTAAGGACCGAATTTCTATGCTATGCGGTCTTTCACCTCCGTAGGAGTCGATTATTTTTGGTCCAATCTTTGTGAACAGAGGCCGTACTGAAGTAAAACGCTATGGTGTCATCTTTACTTGCCTTGCCAGCAGAGCGATTCATCTGGAGGTTGCCCATTCGTTAGACACAGACTCTGTATCAATGCCTTTAGGCGTTTTGTGTCAAGAAGAGGCCAGGTTAAAGAAATTAGATCAGATAATGGTACAAATTTTGTCTCATCAGAACGGGAATTGAGGGAAGCCATGAAGACTTGGAATACACAAAATATGGAGAAAGCTCTTCTTCAAGATGGCATTAAGTGGACGTTTAACCCCCCTGCTGCCCCTCACCAAGGAGGTCCGTGGGAGCGGTTGATTCAGATTGGTAAAGAAGACCCTTTTTTCTGTTACTACACAACAAATGCTAGATGATGAAGGACTATATACTGGAATGGCGGGCTACCAGGGGTCGAGATTCCCCCATAGGAATGAATGAATGGCGGCGACCAGGAGTCGAAATCCCCCATAGGAATGAATGTGTGAAGCTGAATCCATTCTTAATGGATGTCCGTTGATCACCGTCTCTGGTGACCCGAATGACTTGGAGGCTTTAACTCCTAACCATTTCCTCCTTTAGAAGAACCAACCCAGCTTTCCCCCGGGGCTGTTTAACAAGGATGACCTGTACACCAAACACCGGTGGAGACAAGTACAGTACGTCGCTGATCTATTTTGGAAAAGATGGGTCAAGGGGTACCTTCCTCTGCTCCAAGCTCGGTCAAAACTAAGAGACAAAACTTTGTAAAAGGAGATATTGTACTTGTTGTGGAACCCACAGCACCACATGGATCATGATTGATGGCCAGAGTCTTAGAGACCTATCCAGACTCTTAATGGTCTAGTCCACAATGTTCGTCTACGAACCAAGACGTGTGAAACGGAGCGACCAATAAGCAAGCTATGCTTATTAGTAGAGGCCCCTGACTAACAGACCAGATGGCCTGCACGATTACACTGCTTTTGTATTAATTTAGTTATTATTAAAAGTACCTAATGCTAGTACTTCTTACATTGTTAAGTCTGAGTAGTTATGTGGGTTTAAGTTATGTGTAAAGAAGTATTACTTTGTTGGCTCCATAATGACTTTCAGTTTTAGTATTGTATGACTTACGCCAGTACCAATATGGGGCCAGTGTGTTGGAGCCATTATCTCTAAAGGGAGTTAGAATTACTAAGTTATTGATTTCATAGAGAAGATTAGTTAAGTTGAAATAAGCAAGTATGCAAGTTGTACCTTTTGTGTTAGTTTTGCTTTGTTTTTGAAGTCTTAACCGTTGTGTGGTAATGTATGTTTTGTATGCCCCCCACTGGCCAGGTATGGCTACTACATTTAGATGTGTGCACTTCTTTCTGGGTAAAGGTTTAAAAAGCAAGATGGCTACATTTGCTCTGGTCGTGTGTGTATGTGTTTGTGGGAGGGGAGACAAGCTATAGGCAGGCCTCTCGGCTTGTTAAGGTTTTTCAAGCGTTATTAGCATTACTCATGATATTCTGCAATATTTCAAGCTGAAAGGATTAGTTTTGTTCATGGATCAACTACCCAATATCTATAAACCGGTTCCTGACCTCATCGTCTGAGCATACAATTGGTGAGTCAAATACATTGAAGCCCTGCTGAGACCTGCACTTGTCTTTGAATTAAGAATGTGAAAATCTTTGAAAAATGGCACACACCCATTTTAAAATGACACAATTTAAATGGAAACGAACCATCAAAGGTCGTTGTGTTCTTTTCATATTAAGAGCTTTCTAACATGAAATCTTCTTCTTTGTAAACAATCTCATTTTTGGGGACCGAAACATTTACAAAAACTCACCAAACTTTGCACACTTCTTGGGCTCTGCGAAAAATGTGATATTATGAAGTTGCCATAACAACATAACAACTTATAGCGCCCCCTAGCGTGGAAAAATATGCAGAAATGTCGGCACGTTTGACCGAGGGCTACGAAAATTAGCAGGCATGTGAAGCGCCCCGAGACACACAAAAAAGTCAGTGAAAGCCATATCCTAAAATGTACAGGAAGTGAGCTATGAATTTTTGAATGTCCAATTTTAGCCCATTTTGCACATTCACTGTGGTCATTCTTTTTGCCCATTTGCCAACAGTTTTCATTCGATTTACTGCTAACTTGACTTGTATCATCTCAACAACAACTGGGGGAAAAATCTTGACTTTTTGAAATACTATGACGGGGGCGGGGCCTCAAATTTTGTCTTTAATATTTCCTTCATCAAAAAAGAGGAAATGCTTAATAATTGTAAATTTCATAAAAAGAGGAAATGCTTAATAATTGTAAATTTCATAAAAAGAGGAAATGCTTAACTCTTTGATTGCCAAAAACGTTAAATGACGTTTAGTAAAAACCTACGGAGGGCCGCCAAGGACGTTAAAAGACGTTCTCCAATTTTATTTTATTTTTTGGGGGAAACGGGTGGAGGAAAGCCTTGGCCAGCTGTGGTGAAAGTTTCAAGCCGATCTAGTTAGCCTAATGACTATTTTTGGCCCCTAGATGGCAGCAATGACTCTCTTTTGACAAGATTGGGTAGGCGTCAGTAGAAGACGTGAGGCGGAGCTAGAGGGGACAATGGCTGGGGAAGGGAAGAGAACATGGCGACCGGTTGCAAGCAGCTCACGCTCGAGCAGTTTTTTTCAAAGACGAAAAGCATCGACCAACGCTAAAGAGCACATTGATGACGACGATGATCATCATCGATGATGATGATGGTGACTCCGAGGTTGGAAGCATTGACGCGGCAGTAGAAGACGTGAGGCGGAGCTAGATGGCTGAAAAAGCGAACAATGGCGACCGGTTGCAAGCAGCTCACACTTGGGAATTTTTTTCAAAGACAAAAGGCATCGACCAACGCTAAAGAGCACATTGATGACGACGATGATCATCATCGATGATGATGATGGTGACTCCGAGGTTGACGCCGAAGTTGGAAGCGCTGACGCGGCGGCTATGACGACGTCATAAAGGTTCTCGGGCTAGCGATGCTAACACCGGAAAACGCGGAGCACAACCGAGCACGCTCAGGCGGACGTTCAATCGGACGACAAAGAGTGCCCCGAGTCCAATGCATATTCATCGGAGTAGTGGGTACAGTCTGCTAATTGCTATTCCCCGGAAAAAAAGGCCGTCAAGAAAGTGTAACGTCTGCACGCGAAACGGACAATCGATGTGAAACGTATCTGTTGTGCAAATCCTGCTCCGTCTCCTTGCACGCAGGGCAGTGTTACAAAAAGAAAAACTATATTTGAAACATCCACATAATTGTAAATAGTACCACAGTTGCGCACATTTGTAAATAGTTTGCGAAATTGTTTTGTCAAATTGTTACACTGTTGAATGGAATTTTAGTATTTTGCAATCTAAAAACACTTTTTCATTGTTGGTGGTGGTGTATTACAGAAGTAAAGCACTTTTTAGGTGTTTGTGGCATCATTCATGGACAAAAAGAAGTGTAGAATTCACCAGAGTGCATGAAATAACATCGTTTCACATAAAGCTCTTTTTCTCCGCTTTTTGTTTCAAAACAGAGCATTTCGGTGAAACTAACCATTTTCTATTGTTGATTACTGAAGAACGGAATAAGGTAGAAACAAACTTTTTTTTCTGATGAAAGATGAGAGTTCAATCATCATGGTAGTATGTGTGTTTCCATAGTCCAAACACAACATTTTCTGTGGACCTTGAAAGATCAGTCAAAATGCTTAAATCGGCTGGCACTGGCGACATCCCGTTTCTGAAAACGTCTGGCAGTCAAAGAGTTAATAATTGTAAATTTCATGGTGCCAACAAATCTAAAAAATTTGGGACAGGTAGCAATAATAGGCTAAGTCAATTGCACTTATAGAAAAAACAGCTGGAAGACCAGTTACCATTAATGAGGTCCATTGACAACTTAATTGGAGTATAAAAATAACTTCTTGAAATGGCAGTGTCTTTCAGAAGCGAAGATGGGTAGAGAATCACCATTTTTCCAATGTTGCGCAGAAAGATAGTGGAGAAATATCAGAAAGATGTTTTCCAGCAAAAAATTGCAAAAAGCTTGAAGTAATCATCATCTACAGTGCATAACATCATCCAAAGATTCAGAGAATCTGGAACAATCTCTGTGTGTAAGGATCAAGGCCAAAGAATCATACTGGATGCCCATGATCTTCGGGCCCTTAAACGGCACTGCACCGCAAACAGGAATGCTTACTGTAAGGGATATCACAGAAAGGGCTCAGCAATACTTTGTGGGTGAACACAATCCACCGTGTCAGCCACCCTTGCCAGATAAAACTACACAGTACAAAGAAGAGGCCATTTCTAAAGCAGACCAAGAAGTGCAGGCATTTCTCTGGGCCAGGGGTTATTTAAAATGAAGTGTGGCAAAGTGGAAACCTGTTTTGTGGTCAGACAAATCACGATTCGAAGTTTTTTGTGGAAAACTGGGGGCACTATATCATACTGACTAAAGAGGACAAGGGCAACCCAAGTTGTTATCGGCACTCAGTTTATAAGCCTGCATCTGTGATCGTATTGGGTTGCATGAGTGCATGTGGCATTGGCAGCTTCCACATCTGGAAAGGCATCGTCAATGCAGAAAGGTATATTCAGATTCGAGAACAACATATGCTCCCATCCAGGCATCATCACTTTCAGAGAAGATCTTGCATTTCTCAACACGATAATGCCAGACCACATGCAGCACCAATTACAACATCATGGCTGCGTAGGAAAAGGATCCGGGTATTGAAATAGCCAGCCTGCAGTCTACTTCCTTCACTTATAGAGCACATTTGGCGCATCATAAAGGGAAAGGTGCAACAAAGAAAGCCCAAGACAGTTGAACAGTTAGAGACGCGCGTTAGAATCGGACAGCATTCCTATTTCTAAACTTGAGAAACTTGTTTCCCCGATCCCCAGACGTTTGCAGACTGTTGTAAGAAGAAGACGGGATGCCTCACAGTGGTGAAAATGGCTTTGTCCCAACTTTTTTTTTAGATTTGTTGACACCATGGAATTTAAAATCAACATAGTTTTCCCTTAAAATGATACATTTTCTCAATTTAAACTTTTGACCTGTTCTCTATGTTCTATTCTGGATAAAATATTAACATTTGGCACTTCCACATAATTGCATTCAGTTTTTATTCAGTCCCAACTTTTTGGAATTGGGTTTGTGTGTGTGTATGTATATATACAGCACGCACACACACACACACACACACACACACACACACACACACACACACACACACACACACACACACACAGAGTCACGCTTAAATGCTTCATACCCCGGCACAAGCCTCTCGACAGTCGTGGGTAAACATCTTCATCTTATACAATCCAGAGAAACCATACTCAAGGATCTCCACATCACTGAGCGTTCACCAAGACCCACCTGCCCGGCAGAGAATGTCCTTCTCCACCTCCTACTTAAATACCAGAATTGCATTTTCTATTTTATTCTCTATTTTATTAAAGACAAGCCTATCTCTTCAGCCTCTTCCGCTCTTTTTCCGCTAGGCATGTCTCAACAGTAAAAACACAAAGGAGTGAAAATCACGATCGAATGCAAGACATGTCCTTTCTCGTCAGATGCGCCCTTGATTTAATGCAGAACTACATACTTACGCCAAGCCCTTCAGCACACTCAACAACGACATTTTAACCACTTGTCCATCTCAAAGACACATGTTTTGAATACGGTACTAACAATATCTTACACAATTGGTGTTTTGTGTTGCAGTGCCGTCTTTCTGGGGCCTGGTAAACTCAGCTTGGAACTTGTGTTCAGTGGGGAAGAGGCAATCACCAGTCAACATTGAGACCAGTCACATGATCTTTGATCCTTATCTCGCATCCATGAAACTAAACACTGGTGGACAAAAGGTATGGGTGTATTTGCAACTGTTCACTGTTCTCTTTTATGTTAGTCAGGTCTTGTTTCCAGACATCCGACTCTCTTGTCCATTTGTCTGCTCGTCACCTTCACGTCTATTCTTCTCCATCTTTGTTAATGGACAAAGTGTGTCACTAAAGCAGCCCTTGCAGTTGCCCTGTAATTGGAGGGTGAACGAGAACAGTAAGAGCAAAACGAGACACAGCTACAGCGCTGCCTTGAGACAACCCAAGTTAGAAGTCAGTTGGACATGGGAGCAAAAAAGTATGGCCCCTATAAATTTGAAAACATTTTACAAAATTGGACATTTAAAAATAAATAGCTAATTTCCTGTTCATTATAGAATATATCAGCAATGGACGTTTTTGTACATGCGAGGTGCCTGTCAGTTTTTGTAGGCCTAGGTCAAACATAAATACATGCGTACTATTGAGAAAACCACAAACAGCCGTTGGGCTACCCGTTCACCACAGAATTCTCTGTAATACCTTTAAGATTAGTGGTGCAACGGACTATCATTGATCCGTGGACGGTTCGGATCAGGCCCCACGCTTTGTGTTACGCCCGATCCGCGGATTGATTGGTGGGAGGGAAAAAACAAAAACAAAGTGCACATAACATTCTAACATGACATGTCAAGGAAGCTGAAACATACTCAAAGTAACAGGCTAAACCTAACTTCAAAATAAGGTTGACCAAAAACAGTAATACATTGACGGCAATGCAAATAGCCTTAGTACACTTTTACTTTGAAGTTCGTCCATGTAGTGGCGTGATGGCTTACTTGACTTCGCCTTTAGACGTTACTTTGATTGACGTTGTAGTTGGGACCAAGATCAACACAATGTTATGCCGAACTCATGTTCAATTGCTAATTTAGGACGCTAAGAAACCGCTAATTAATTAATTGTATGAAACGACAGAAGTCTCAGATGTAAGTGGCTAGCGGCTAACTGTTAACATGACCATCGAGTGTCGGGCTGCCAGCTGGGGTAAGTTTGACAGCTGGTACCTGGCTTACTTGAATTCTTTTTCAATATTCCGGACCAAGGCTACTTTGTAATTCACTCTCCATGTTTAAAGGAAGGGAATAGGCTTTAAATTGCACGTTGAGGTCTTTTCATCATTTAAAAAAAAAGGTAAATAGAATGTCTTTATTTTATAAAACACTTTTGCCCATAAAAAAACATTCAACTCAAAATGTCAAACTTAGCTGTTAGGGTTAGGATTATTAGGGTTAGTTTATTATTATTATTTTTTAATTTAATGGGAAAAGATGTTTTACAAAAGAAATGAAGACACTAAATCCTACATGGCTATATTAGACATTTTGAATTGATTTTTATTTTAATTTAATGGAAAATGCGCTTTACAAAATAAATGAAGACGAAGTACTATTTATCTTTTTTTTTTTTTGTGCTGATCCGAAAAACTATCCGATCCATGACTCTAATCCTTGATCCGATCCAAACCGTGACTTTTGTGATCCGTTGCACCACTATTTAAGATACATTAATTTTGGCCAGGCCTGATGAGTGTGCAGTTTGATTACTTTTGGTGCATGTTAAGGCCTTGAAAAATGTGTTTCATTTTGCAAATATTAACTCATTTGCTCCCCAAAACGTATAAAAACTTTCTATTTTAAATATTGCCATGATCCCCTACTTATATATTTTTTATTTATTTATGCTGGAGCATACAGAAGGCTTTGATGCAGCCTCTGACCTGAAGAGGATGCTTATAGCAATGGTAGTTATAAAAAAAAGGCCAGCAGGTGGCAGCAAAGCAAAAGAGATCAACCAGGGCCATGTTGCAAAAAAAGCTATTATCCCCAGTGTTTTAAACAGATTTGTGAATAATGATGAAACTTAGCTGTATTCCAATGCTAATTGCTTCAAAACGGAAACAGACAGAAATATACTTATTTTCCACTTTGTTGTTTTGTTCCCGACCAGCACCTTGTTTTGCCTCCTTGTTTTTGTTTGATTAAAGAAAATCCTTTTTTGACCCCACCTCTGCCTCCTCGCTCTGCCTCCCTGCATCTGGGTCCACCTTCCCTCAATCTCGCTACAAACGTGATAGAATGAATCAACCACACCTGGACCAGCACGGAGTTCTTGTCGCTTCCAAGCAAGTTCAGCCTGCTGACCAACCCCAATCCCTCCACGTAGGCTTAGCTTTTTTGTCTAATATTTGTTTATCCGTGTCCTCTTCACCTAATTTGTCGAGTTTGTTTCCCGGCTCGCAGTTTTTTTTCTTTTAGCGATTATTCTGGTTTTGAGCTCTCCGATACTGAATTAGATGATTTTGATTTAGATACCAGTTTTTCGGCTTACTACGGTTCCCCGAAAGCTTATAACAACATTTTGCCACCCCATGTTTTTGTTGACCCGGAAACAGAGTTAGATTCCGATTTAGAGGATGAATGTGAAGAGAGTGAGTGCCCCGATTTTGGTGATTTTGGAGTGCGAGTGGAAGTTGTCACGTCACGTAGAACATGTTTTCGTGTCACTTCATTCCCCGCAGTCTCGATCACCCCGGTCGCAGTCACATACACCATCTATCCCCTGGTCACCTTCATGTTTGGATTATGTCACCACTTCCCCTCGTCCCTTACATAGTCTCGTTTCACCCAGTCACGCACCCCCAGTCTTGGTCAGCAGGCTGATGCTACACCAGACCAACTGTTTTGGCAGCCTGCCTCAGTCAAGTCCAGCCAACCACAGTCCAGCCAAGCAAAGTCCAGCCAAGCACAACCCCCAGCTTAAAGGAGGCGAAGACCAAGGCAACGGCGAGCCAAGCCCCAAGCCTCGGATTCCCGTCCGCTGCAGCTCCTGGCCGCATCGTCTGTGCCGCTGCAGCCCCAAGTCAGGGGTTCTCGTCTGCTGCAGCGACAAGTCAGGGGTTCTCGTCTGCTGCAGCGCCATGTCAGGGGTTCTCGTCTGCTGCATGTTTTTGCTTTTGGCTGCAGTCTGGTGCCCGGGATGCCCTCCTGACCAGGTCCGCCGGGCACGTCTCGCCTGATGTCCGGACGCTCTTGTGACAGGCCCTATAGGGCACTCTCTTGTTTGGCGGTCTGACGCCCCTTATGCTGACTCTCCAGGGTTGGCCGTGTTCCTTCCTCTGTGCCCTCTTCTGCTCTCCCTGTTTTGGACTACTTAGTTTTTTTTTGTTTTCGGGACGTCTGGGAGTCGTCCCTTGAGGGGTGGGTTGGGGTGGTGGGGGGTTCATGGTTAGGGTTGTGTTAGGGTTGGTTTTGTTATGTTCTGGGTATTGTTTGAGTTTATGCTACCTTAGTTTCAGTCATAATCTGTGTTTTATGTTGTCCTTGTGTGCCTCCCTAGTTTTGTCAAGCATTGTCATGTCCACCTGTTTGCCTGCCCTTCCTCATGTGTCAACCAATGAGCACCCTCTGCCACTTGTTCCCTGCCCAGGTGTGTCTCGTTCTGTCAATTAGTGTGTGTATTTAGTCTCTTGTCTCCCCTTTGTCTGTGTCTATTCATTGTGTTTGCCTCCTGCCATGCTGCCATTTTTTTTGTCCTGTCGCTTCTCCCCACGTCTTGCCTTGTTTGCTTTTTTTCACTTTGTTGTTTTGTTCCCGACAGGCACCTTGTTTTGCCTCCTTGTTTTTGTTTGGTTAAAGAAAATCCTTTTTTGATCCCAACCTGCCTCCCTTCATCTCGGTCCACCTTCCCTCAACCTCACTACAAACGTGATAAATCTTTCTTTTGGTAGGTTCCATGTTTTTATAGCAATAGAACACAATATTCTGTGGGCCTTGCAAAATCCAGTAAGTAATACAGCCGTGGCGAAGGGGGTTGCTTCAGTGAAAATGGCTGGGAGTGAATGAATTAATAATAATTGTAACTAATAATAAGAATAATCATTTCTACCAAAACAATTGGGACCTTGCAGCAATCGCTATAATAAAAATAAAGATAGTTTCTACAAAAACAGAGACCTCGCAGCAGTTGCTGCTCAGGCCCTAAATATTTCAAAAACCTGACGTGCTATAAAAAAAAGTTAAAGAAAAAAAAATATATATATTTTTTTAACCAGCATCAAAACACGTCTAACGACACATGGTTGGTTGGTTGGTTCATTTATTTGTTGTGACAGCAAACCACAAAATGTATTTTCCGATATGATACATTTATTAGACTAAAGACGATTAAAGTAAAATAGCATTTCAAAAAAGAATTTCATATGAAGTTCAAATTCAGTTAAGTTCCAGTTAAAATTATTTACGTTATTCATCTATCTTACTGGATATTACACACACACACATTTACACACCTTTTTCCTTCTAATTATTTCATCAGGTGGGGGGGACAATGTATAACACAGGCCGCCATGTTTCTGTCCAATTGGACAAGGAGCATTTGGTTAATATCTCTGGTGGGCCTATGATGTACAGCCATCGTCTGGAGGAGATTCGGCTACACTTTGGTAGTGAAGACAATCAGGGCTCTGAACACCTGCTGAATGGTCAGGCTTTTTCTGGAGAGGTGAGTTCAATAATTGTCTATGTGTGATTTGAAAACATAGAAATCTGCATTTGTCCTCCCTCTTTTAAAAAGTGGTGATCCTACGCTTTTAGATAATTATCGTCCAATATCCAGACGGATATCTGATAATCATCTGTTTTGGCTAAAACATTCAAATCTCTCATAAATGAGCAACGATAACAATTCTTGGTGAACAATCAATTTTAAACCCCAATCAATCAGGCTTCCTACAAGGACACAGCACTATTAGAGCTGTAGCGATTATTTGGGTTGCCGTAATGGTGAATGAGAAATGTAGACGGTACTGAGGGAGTTGTAATTTCCTCAGCAACCTCTGGGGGCACCACGTTGACTTTGAACTAAGATAAAAAGGTAATGAAAAAGGTGGATGGGGAAAAGAAATGGAAGCGTTTTGACCTGTCAATCCTTTTATATTTGTATCAAAGCGTTGCGCCAGTGGTATGGTCAGATTGCAATGAAGGCGCACTTACGGGCTGGTTCAGGTACACGAGAGAGAGAGAGAGAGAGAGGTGCTGAGAGGCCGCAGTAAAGTCCGAGGCGGTGCCTAACAGCCGTCGTGGAACCGGGTTGGCGGGACGCTGCGTGATTGAGAGAGCAGTAGAGTAGGTGGGTCGGCTCTCGGCAGGAACCGACGCGCGTTTTGGGGCGCACGGCGTAGTTGCGAGTCCTTGAGCGATGCGCACTTTGGGGCGTATGGTGTGGTTGCAAGTCCGGGGCTCAAAGAAGGAAGCCACGTGGTCGCTGTCAGCATGTTCAGCAACCACATCTCTCGTGATGGTCAGGATAAGTTCATGGGGCAAGAAGCGTGGGCAAAGAGAAGAGAGAGGAGAAGGTGCTGGCTTTTAAGATTGTGTCGCAGGGAGTCAAGCAGTCCCCACCTCTTCTGTGCACTTGAAGCAGACTTGGTCAACTGAGGCCAAGCTTTTGCACCAGACTTCCGGCCCTGGCGAGATTTGGCGACCCTGCGAATGACGTCCGACCTCTGGATTCAGGCTAGGCTAGGCGAGGTGCCGGGCTCCCTTCGAAGTGCGTCCAGAGTCGCCGGCGCCTAATGGCGGCAGGGCTGCCTGTCAGTGAAGTGCAGCGCAGCAGCGGGGAAGTGTGCAATGCATCTACTCTATATCCTTTCCGCCACACAAAATGCTCACTTTGCACACGGTGCATGTCGCACTGTCTCCGCTTTACACATTAAAGTTGATAATAATTTACCATCCACTTCCACATATCTCGGCGCTATTTCCTTGTTTAGCCCCGCCGCTCGATGGCATTAATAGTGTCACTGTAGCAAAGTGATGCTATGTTGTACGCTAAGATGTGTTGAAAAATTAAGTCTCACTCTATGTCACCGCTCAAATCCAGATCTAATAAAAAGTTATAGAAAATGACCTCATATATTTATCAGAGTCCTGATCGACAGACAATGTCCGATTCCGATCGAGTCAGCAACCACGTGATCGGGCCTGATTTCCGATCACGTGATTGGATCGGGACAGCCCAAATTTTTTTCCATACCAAGAGATTAGGCATTCTTAATCTACGTTCACACAGGACGCGAAATGAACTGTGGCGTCGCGTATGTTCTTTTGTGCAGTCGCGTCATTCGCGCCACCCCCATTCCTTTCCCAAACCTCAACCATAACCAAACTCAAACCTAAAGTCTAAAACCATGTCTTGACCCTCAAAAAGAAGTCTGAACTTGTGGTGACCACCAAAATGTCCCCACAATTTCAAGTCGGTCCCCACAATGTTAGTTAAGCCAGGAAAAATGTGTGTATGGGCCCCACAATGTAGCAAAATGCACTCTCACTCACTCACTCACTCACTCACTCACTCTTTCTCTTCCTCCAGGTTCAGTTAATTCACTACAATCATGAGCTGTATACAAATTATACTGAAGCTGCCAAGAGCCCCAATGGACTAGTCATCGTGTCCATATTCATGAAGGTGAGTCTCAGATGTCTGTGTTTACGCACCCGTCTAGGAGAAGGTGCGCCACATAAGGAAGGGACACCTCACAGTCCCTAAGTGCAATCAAAAATACAAAAACGAAGGGTGCTATCAAAACTGTATGATTTAATTTACAACAGAAAGAGGCCAAACTGCGAGAATAACGTCTTGCAGAAAGGTATTTACAATATAACGAAAGGAGTCACAAGTTGGGTTCAAAAACAAAAGGCAGCAAATGGCACACAAAAGACTGACCCTAAAACTAATCCAGACCAAGCAACTATCTACAAACTAAAGTGGCACTAAGGATCACGAACACGGAGTTGTCTCTAATATGATTGGAGTTGGAGGCCGAGAGGAACTGCTGCTGCTGTCAGATCACCGCCGTCGCTGTCATCTTGACTTTTTGAATCAGCAGTTGTACTGACTCGGCCAATCGGATGCCCGCACCGCTTTCCGCTGGGTCCTTCTCCTCAGCCAATCACTTGCCGCAACCCCTGTCCCTGCTGGTCCTGCTTAAAGGGACACTACATCCTCACTCACATAACATTCAATACCAGAGCCATAACACCTGTTTAATACATACAAAATGCTTCCAATGATTGTGACCATAAATGAAGTATACGCTGTGATATTTGTAATGATTATGATTAACATTGATTAACACTTCATCATCAAAGACAGCAATCTATTTTCTTTTCTTTTTTTGGGGGGAAAGCTCAGTATTGATCATTTGACATGTCATCATCATTGTTCTCCCTTTTTTTTTAAATATTTTTTATATATATATATTTTTTTGTATGTGTGTGTGTGTGTGTGTGCGTGCGTGCATGCGTGCGTGCATGTAAAAAAAAAAAAAAAAAAAAAAAGAATTCCCACACCGTTCACCTAAACCGAACACTTCAAAATCCAGCCAGAGTCGTGGGCCCGCCAGGAGACCCGAAGAGGGACCAAAGAAAAGAAAGAAAAGCGAAGCCCAGCACCGACCAGACACCACCCACCGGGCCACTAACCAGAGTCCTTCACCAACGCCAGAGACATCTAAATTCCAACAAATCAGGGAGACCTCAAGGGCCCAAAGGAGAAACTGAGGAAAGGTAGAAAGGACGGACGAAGCAGAGTGAGATCCACAGACACCCGCCTCCACCGAATCAATGACCTGAGGGAGAAACAAATTGTGTCTGAGTTTCGATAGATGCTGGTGTGGTGGATCTGGCATGCATGAAAATCTCCACCAAAGAGGGGAGCCGTCGACCCCCGCCAGGACAGAGCAAGCGCAACACCACAGCACTGCTCCATACTGCGGCCTGCCCCAACCGATGCCCCCCCCAGTTGTGTGGTGCATTAAAATTGGAGGGGAGCTGCAGGGCGGAGACGGTGCCTCCACCCTACCCCACTGCCCCCCAAAGTGTGTTATGTGCCCTAAAATGTATTGTGCAAAACTAGTGCAGTGAGTTAAGAGGAGTGACCAGCTGGGCCCCCCCCAACCGGGCGGGGGGGGAGGCGCATCCGCCCACCAATCCCGCACCCACCCCACCGGGGCTCGCCCCCCGAATACCGGGGCCTGCCCGAAGTGCCCACCGGAGCGGGGCGGGGACAACACCGATCCCGCCCACTCTCCCGGCCCCCGGAGCGCCGAGACCCGGGCCACGGATGGAACCCCCGGCCTAGGGGAGGGGGAGGAGGGTGGACAGGGGAGGAGGAGGGGACGGGGGAAGGAGACGACAGGAAGGGCAGGAGGCAGCGGCAGGGCCGCAGAGAGAGGGGGAGAGGAGAAGGAAGGGCGACGAGGGAGAAGGGACAGGGAGGCGGAGGACGGGCGGGGAGAGGCAAAGAGGGAGAGGAAGCAAGGGGGAGGAAGGGGGAGGGGAGAGGGAACCACGGTCACCCCGGCGGCCCACAGGCCCCGACCCGCGTCGCCGAGCCCAGAGCGACGGACCGCGCCGGGGCAATCTATTTTCAATAGTTGAGATTTGTCAATAATTCATACAAATGGACAGTTATGGACTGACCAAAAGTATTGATTTTTTTTCAAAAATATAAAATTGCCAAATTGGGATTTATGAGGCTTTGGCGACACAGTGGAGATATCAACAAGTAATTAATAATTTATAAAATGGTCAGTTT
>NC_135449.1:17898106-17910606 GCF_051991255.1 Vanacampus margaritifer
CGCTCGTACACACTGCGATGAAGAGAGATGTATGCATATGCATGTATATTGATGAACCGGCATGGATCCACACGCTCCGACAGCGAGGACTTCTTCCAACTAAAGCACCCACAACTTGACCAGAGGAAAGGTAATAACGTTCTTAACTAGAAAAATTCCCGCGGAAATTTTGAATGGGACTGCTAACTCTTGTAAATGAGCTCAACAGTTTAAAATTCAAACAACTGGAATCGCTCAAGAAATGTGGAAGTTAACCATAATCAACATCAACTAAAAATATCTCACTGTGCCTTTAAGAAAAATGCACTTTCACGCACACACATTTGACTTTGTAAATGAGCTGAACAGTTTAAAATTTAAACGACTGGAATTGCTCAAGAAATGTGGAAGTTAACCATAATCAACATCAACTAAAAGTATTTCACTGTCCCTGAAAACGTATTTAAAAAAATGTAAATGAGCTGAACAGTTTAAAATTCAAACGACAAAAATCGGTCAAGAAATGTGGAAGTTAACCATAATCAACAGAAACTAAAAATATCTCACTGTCGCTTTAAGAACGCACACCCATTTTTGACTTGGAGCCATCATGCGCCCCACATTCCATTGAGATTGTATGAGAGACGCACCCCTTGAACAAAAGCCACTCACGACTTATCGGTTCAAGATACAGATTCAAGAAATGGCTCGTTAGAACGGCAAGGGTTTGGGGAACACGAGCATGTTCTCATTTTTTTAATCGGATGAAAAATGACCAAATGATAGCAGGTTGAAAACGTATGATTTATCAGAAATGAAGAGCGAAAGGCGCCTGAATTTAACATGGAAGAGATAGGCGAGTTTGTCCGACTTGTCCGAGCTTAAAGTGAAAATAAAGGTACTAAATGACACCTTAGCCAAATAAAAGTTAGTTTGTCTGAAAGAAGACACTCGTGACTACAAAATGTGAGAATTTGATGTCAAGTGAGCAAAGATTGTGGCCATGGTGACGAGTTGAAGTGAAACTTTTGCAAATAGAAGTAGATTTTCTTTTTTCCCGCCACTCTAAAGTTAATTGGTCAACAGAGTGCGGTAGAAGCCTAATTCACTCACTGTCTTTGAACCCAGAGGGGGGAGGGCTTTCATTCCTTAAAAAAGATTTCGACACTGAGCTAAAGATGGGAAAAATTCCTACAAAATGAACTAAAATTCGTATCGGTTGGATAACGTATGCGTGCGCAGCGTGTCTTGGAAAAAGGTGCTTGATCTGTAATTTGTTCCCCCTTTCTCCATTCATTTCCTATGGGAGTTTTTTGGGAGTTTTTGGGGAATTGCATCGCCATGGTAACTCTGAATTCCTAGAAAAGTAATGCCGCACCGAGTCAGATCGAGCCGCATCATTTGATACCTCATTTGTCCCGGTGCGATCTACGGCACGGGCCGCATTTTTGCGGAAAAATCTCAGGATTTTCTAGGGTGGAGAGTAATATGTGCTGCTTTCAGCAGTCCCATAATAACCCCGTTTATTGTTAAAGACTTAAGTCATACTGTTGTGGAGAATGAGCGCTTTCTATACATGATAAAAATATTAGCGCCCCCGATATGATGTGCAACTAGATTCCTGTCTGACAATCACGCAGCGATGAGTTGTTTTAAAATCCAGGGTTTTGAACGAGTCACACAGCCAAAAACATAAGCATGTGTGGAACACAGCAATAAGGTGCCAGCCGTCGTTACTGATAATGAAATATGATAGGTGACATCTTCGTGATGATCAAATTCAGCTATTTTTTCACAAGAAGAACCTTACTAAGCATTAAGTATACATCAACTTAGTCACTGCATGTATGGGTAGTATATAGAAACTGACACTGTCTCACAAGACTAAACGTAATAAAAAGTAACTCAGATTCAGTTTTAAATTAATTAGTTTACATTTAGTAAGATGGCATGTTAAAAAAGATATTCATTAGTAGTTACAACTTAGAAGTGTAGTACTTTATTAGGCAGATGCATGTTAAAACAGCATTTTGAGACTGATAGTTACTAATTTGGTCTGTAACATGTCGGAACGTTACATATGCAAAAATGTTGTTCACTGTTTACCCAAAATAAAATCAGATGGTTGCAAATGTGCAAATTACAAGATTTTGATCATTTTAAAATAAAATATTCAAATGATTAATGGAGTATCAAAATAATTATAATTTAATTAGACAATTGATTACTTGTTGAGTAATCAAATAATTGCTGCACCGCTACACCAAATCGAACCGAATCGTAATCCTACTGAATCGAACCGACTTGTTCCATTTTAAAATCGAACCGTCCTTTTATCGGATCGCACCCCTCGTTTCAAGATGCGTATCGAATCGTCTTGATTGGAGAGATAACAAAATAAACTTTTTCCGTGGGGGTTTTCCCCAGTTTTGATTTCCTAATTACAAAAACATATTCCAGACTATGCAATGGCCGCTCATTATAACAATACTATTTGCTGTTTTCCGAAAAGTAATTAATTACATATTTGAAACAATTGAGTTGGAGGACCCATTCGAAAAATGTATTGCTCAACTCTCACTTGCAGTATGCGACCCTGTAGCTATCGTAGCAGAGTAACACGGGAGATTCCAATGATCAGCTCATCAGCAAGCTTTGGAGAAGCCTGATAACGATCCTCACCTGTGTGAGGGAGACATGGAAAACAGGCTTGGTAGTTTTTCTTGAGAACCAGGGTTGGGAAACACTGAGCTAGAGAACTCTGCTAAGCTAGCTGATTACAGGGTCCCATACTGCAAGTGAGAGGTGAGCAATTACAGTTTTTCTCAATTGCCAAAACAAATTTCTTGAAACCTGCACCCACTTTCTCAAAACCTTAAACACAAATCCAAAAATTCTAACAAACTCACAAAACCTCTGACTTTTCACTTCAAAACCTATTATTCGCTGTTCAAATTCAAACATTGTGTTCAGATCATACACACAGCAGGTAAAAATATATTCACCACAAGAGCATTTGTTAGACACTACAAAAAATAATCTAAGAGACAGTTATTCTTTAGTTTTTTTTAATCACCTTTTTTTAATTTAGCTATGCTATTTAAAACTTGAGACCTCTTTGTACTTGGTTCTGATGGGTACCTGTCCAATTTGTCATTTTGCACATTGTTAAAATCCCCCCCACAAACACACAATCATTCCTTTTGCATAATTAGGGCCCGAGCAGCGACCGCTGAAAGGTCCCTATTGTTTTTCGTTCGAATTGTTATTATGAATGCCCGAGCAGCGACCGTTGCGAGGCCCTTATTGTTTTTTGGTCATATTCATATTCATTCTCCTTCTTCTTCTTCTTCTTCTGTGAGGAGTGGGAGGGTTAGAGAGAGGGAGAAGTGCGAAAACTTTTTGAGCGTTTTTTGGTGTTTTTTTTTCACCTCTTTTTGATATTTATAAATAATAGTTTTTTTTCTTTATTTTGTAGTGTTTTTTTTGTGTAAAACTTAGTGGTTAGTGTCGGTGTTTTGTTTTTCGGTGGTGGACCGGCGTAGCCGGTAGGCAACATGCCGGTGGCGGAAACGCCCGCTGCCGAGTTCGAGCGTCTCACTCGCCGGCACGCAGTTAAGCTGTTGCCGGCAGTGGGCTGCTCGGTGGAGGAGGCAGGAATGGCCGTGGGGAAGGTGGTGGGATATAGCAGTATTAAATCTGCGTCCCGAATGAATGGAGCGATCGTTATCTTCCTTGATGACACTAACAAGGTGGGCCAGGTGGTTGAGAGCGGTGTAGTGATTGGCGACACCTTTACACCTGTTCTCCCACTCGTGAGCCCTGCAAGGAAGGTAACGATCTCGAATGCTCCACCGTTCATTAAAAACGAGGTGCTCGCTAAAGAGCTGTCGAGATTTGGACAACTCGTTTCACCAATAAAAATGGTGTCTTTGGGCTGCAAGTCACCGCAGCTGAAGCATGTTGTGTGTCACCGGAGACAGGTGCACATGGTGCTTAAAGACACGACGGGCGAGCTGAACTTGACATGCACGTTTAAAGTTGAAAATTTTCCGTATATGGTGTTTGTTTCAACCGAACACATGAAGTGTTTTGGGTGCGGTGCGGAGGGGCACTTAGTTCGCTCCTGTCCGGAGCGGAAGGCGTCCGCTCCGGACAGGAGCGCCCCCCCACCCGGGGATGCGGCGGTGGCCGAAGGGGCGCCGCCAGCGGCGCCCGCGGAGCCACCCGCAGAGCCGGCGGATTCGGCGGCGCCGGAGGCTCCGGTGTTGGCCGGTCCGTCGGCTCCGGTCGCCCCGGTGACGGCGACGGCGGGGTTGGCGGGTTCGGTTGATGCGGTGCCGGTGGTGGGTGGGGCCGCGGTGGAGTTGACAGGGCCACCGCCACAAACCGATAACGTAGTAGAGGGATTGATAAAAGAAAAAAAGGGAGCAAACGCCGTCATTTTACGACCGTGTGAGAATGTTGGTGTGAATGAAAACATGGCTGATGTGGGTGATGAGGGAATGTCTGATGATGACACATTACTGAAAGTGTCACAAAAGAGAAAACTTAATGTTCTGGTGAAAGGTATGGTTAAAAATAGAAAAACGACTGAAAGTGAATGTGATTTTACACAGGATGACAACGATGTACCCTACTCTGTTGAAATGATAAAGAGGTTTCTTGAAGATACAAAAGGGGTACGGCAAACCGCCATATCCGAGCACTTTTCCGATCTCAGGCTTTTTATTAAGTCCGCAAAGCCTCTTTCTCGAAGGCTTGGGGAAGTGCTCACCGACCAAGAAATTTATCGGCTCAGAAAGAGCATAGCGAAAGCTAAAGATGAATTGCACAATGATGAAATTGGGGATTAATCTCCTTTTATTGTTGTATATGTCAAAGCTGTGTTGTCCTAATGGGTCGCTATTTATTTTCCCACTTATGTGTGATTTTAATATGGGAACTCTGAACGTGAATGGTGCCCGGGCTGATTTCAAAAGAGCTGCTGTTTTTAAGATGATGGAATTGAATGGACTGAATGTGTTGTTTCTTCAAGAAACGCACAGCACTGACAACAATGTCTGTGAATGGAATATAGATTTTAAGGGGGAGGTAATTCTGAGCCATGGTTCCAGTGCCAGTGGGGGAGTTGGTATTTTATTAGCTCAGAATTTTTTACCGGCTTCTTTTAGTGTAGAGGAAATTATTCCAGGTTTTTTGCTGAAAGTTATAGCGTTTTATGAAAATGTTAAGTTAGTATTTTTAAACGCCTATGCTCCAACCAGAGGGGTGGAGAGGATGACGTTTTTAGATAAGTTAGGTGATGCTCTTAAAGCGTGTTGTGGTGATTTCGTGTTTTTAGGCGGTGATTTTAATTGCACTGAAAATCCCGCTCTGGACAGGAATCATCCTGAGCCACACCCTGGGTCGTCTCACAGACTCAGACAGCTCATTAAAGACCACGAGCTGTGTGACCTATGGAGAGTTTTTCATAATGACACACGACAGTACACATGGAGCCATAGGCATGAGAATTATTTATCCCTCGCCAGACTTGATCGCTTTTACTGTTTTAGTCACCTTTTAAATATTTTTAAAAGGTGCTCGATTCGGCCTGTTGGTTTTAGCGATCATTTTCTTGTTTCTTGCTCTGTTTTTATTCAGAACATTCGCTTATGTAGCGCCTATTGGCATTTTAACACAGCTCTTTTGAATAATCAGGCTTTTAAAACAGCTTTTAAGTTTTTTTGGTTATCCCACAGAGAAAGCAGACCCAGGTTTCCCACCATCCAGCAATGGTGGGATTACGGAAAAACTCAAACCAGACAACTGTGCCAGAATTTCACTCGCTTTGCCACAGGTGAGTTGACCCGGACTGTAAGGGGTCTGGAGAGACAAGTAGAGGAGTTACAGTCTTTAGCCGCTTCTACGGGAAATCGAGGAGTTTTAGACTCCCTCAAGTCCAAACAGTCGGCGCTGGCCAGCCTGCTCGGGGTTTCTGCACAGGGGGCGCTGGTCAGGTCGCGTTTTATGAACATCTCGCAGATGGATGCCCCCTCTCAGTTTTTCTTTGGGCTTGAGAAGAAAAATGGACAAAGGAAGATCATTCATTGCTTACGCACGGGTAGCCGTTCCGAAGTCTCAGATTCTTCTGGGATCAGGAAATATGCTGCCGGTTTCTACAGAGACCTTTATAGGAATGAGTGGTCAAGTAATCCAGAGGCACACAGCAATTTTTTAAGCGGTCTCCCTCAGGTGAGCCAGGAGCAAACCCCTCAGTTGGCGGCACCGGTGAGGCTCGAGGAGCTGGAAGCTGCCCTGGGGAGCCTGCAGTGTGGCAGGGCTCCTGGCATTGATGGCCTTTCGGTGGACTTTTACAAGTCCTTCTGGCCGATTGTCGGACCAGACTTGCTTGCCGTGATGAACGACAGCATCAAAAATGGGAAGCTCCCGTTGAGCTGCAGGAGGGCCATCATCACCCTGCTACCAAAGAAGGGAGACCTGCAGGACATTAAGAACTGGAGGCCTGTGTCCTTGCTGTGCTCGGATTACAAGATCTTGTCCAAAGCGCTGGCCCTTAGGCTGCGAGGGGTGATGTCGTCCATCATCCACCCTGATCAGACCTATTGTGTGCCGGGCAGGCTCATCAGCGATAATATAAATCTAATTCGGGATTATTTGGAACTCTGCAATTCCTCGGATATTGGGACTGGCCTCATTTCTATAGACCAGGAAAAGGCTTTTGATAGGGTTGAACATCAGTACCTGTGGCAAACCATGGGAGCCTTTGGTTTCAGCCCTGTTTTTATAGCCATGATCCGGGTGTTTTATTGTGACATTGAGAGCGTTCTTAAAATAAATGGTGGTTGAGTGCCCTGTTCGACGTCCGGAGGGGAGTGAGGCAGGGCTGCTCTCTCTCTGGGATGCTTTATTCTCTGTCCATAGAGCCTCTGCTCCACAAGTTAAGGGAAACTTTAAACGGTGTGCACATCCCCCAGTGTTGCATGTCTTTCAAATTATCTGCCTATGCTGATGATGTAGTGGTTTTAACTAAGTCACAAGAGGACATTGACATTTAAAAAAAAGTTGTGACAGAGTTTGGTTTTATTTCGTCTTCGCGTGTGAACTGGGGGAAGAGCGAGGCTCTCACGGTGGGAGAGGGGCTGAAGGACAAGCTGAAATTGCCGGGCGAACTGGAATGGAAAATTGGGGGTTTTAAATATTTGGGCATCTTTTTGGGAGATGAGACCTACAAAAAGAAAAACTGGGATAATGTGTTGGAGACGGTGAGGGTGAGGCTAAAATGGTGGAAATGGTTACTGCCAAAAATGTCTTACAGGGGCAGAACCCTCATCATCAACAATTTGGTTTCATCTTCCTTGTGGCACAAACTAGTGGTCCTAGACCCTCCAGCCTCTCTCCTAGAAGAGTTACAGCGCATTTTAATTGATTTCTTTTGGGGGGGGAAGGAGGCACTGGGTTCCACAGAGCATCCTTTCCTCCCTATAGAAGAGGGGGGGGCAGGGCTTGGTGCATTTGGCCAGCAGGGGCGCTGCTTTTAGACTCCAGTTTATACAAAGGCTCCTGACTGGCCCCAAGGATATTCTGTGGAGACCATTAGCCCGATGCACTCTGCAGCGGTTGGGTTTATGTGGGCTGGATTTTAGTTTGTTTTTAATGGACTTGTCTCGCATGAGCACAGTTTCTCTGCCTTGTTTTTATCGGAGTGTTTTTAAAGTCTGGAACTTCCTGAAAAAACAGCGGGCAGAGCAGGCCGACTCACTGTACTGGCTCATGCAGGAACCTGTCCTCCAGGGAACCCTGCTGGACTACCCTAGCTGGGGGGGAGCGACTCTGTCCAAGACCCTTCAAGCTGCAGGGGTCACAACGCTTGGCAGAGTGGTGGAGCTGACCGGTCCCAGTCTTGAGGACCCCGCTCCGCTGGCCTCCGTTCTGGGGCTACATTCAGTGAGGGTCGTTGCACAGCTGCTGAACCACTGGAAAAGAAGACTGGCTGGACATGAGCGCTCCCTCCTCAGTCTGTATGGCAGTGGTCCCTAACGCCGAACCCAGAGAACGGCTTCCCCCACATCGGCCTGCTCCCAGACTTGGGTGACTGCGGCGGCCCCCTGCTGGAGAACATTCCAGCAGTTTCTTTGGGAGCCGCGCCCGGAAAACAATTTTACCGAACAATGGTCAAAACCCTACACAGAAACAAACTTACCGGACGCTTGGACACTCCATGGAGGAGAGTCATAGACGATAAACTGAAGCCAGCTTGGGGCACCTTATACAAGGCCCCAGTGGTCAAGAAACACGGTGATGTTCAGTGGCGGGTTCTCCACGGCATCGTGGCCGTGAACTCCTATATATCCGCGATAAATCCAGCCGTTGCGGATACCTGCCCCTTCTGTGGGCACAGGGAAACAGTATTTCACTGTTTCTATCAATGCGAGCGTTTACGATATGTTTTTGATTTTGTCTATAGGGTTTTTACTCTATGTAAAGTAGCTTTTCACAAGCACTGTTTTATTTATGGTTTTAACCACAAGGGCCAGATCAAGAGGGAAAGCCGTGTTTTAAACTTTGTTTTGAGCCAGGCCAAGATGGGTGTGTGGTTGTCCCGAAAAAGGAAAGTTGACGATGGGGCAGAAGTTGATCCCACGGTTCTGTGTAAAAAGTTGATAAAGTCCAGACTTTTTATTGATTTTAGTTTTTACAAGAGAGCAGGAGATCTGGAGAGTTTTTGTGACATGTGGACTGTTAACGGGGCACTGTGCGATGTGAATGAAGAGGTGCTGTGTTTTAGTGATGTTCTGCTGTGAAAGCATTTTATTTTTTTGTCTATTTATTGAATTGTTCTTTGCCGACCTGTATGTTTAGGAAAATAATGTAAATAAGAGCGGCAAATAAATGTATTTTTTCAAAATCAAAAATCTTCTTCTTCTTCTTGTTCTGTGAGGAGTGGGAGGGTTAGAGAGAGGGAGAAGTGCGAAAACTTTTTGAGCGTTTTTTGGTGTTTTTTCACCTCTTTTTGATATTTATGTATAATAGTTTTTTTTCTTTATCTTGTAGTGTTTTTTTTGTGTAAAACTTAGTGGTTAGTGTCGGTGTTTTGTTTTTCGGTGGTGGACCGGCGTAGCCGGTAGGCAACATGCCGGTGGCGGAAACGCCCGCTGCCGAGTTCGAGCGTCTCACTCGCCGGCACGCAGTTAAGCTGTTGCCGGCAGTGGGCTGCTCGGTGGAGGAGGCAGGAATGGCCGTGGGGAAGGTGGTGGGATATAGCAGTATTAAATCTGCGTCCCGAATGAATGGAGCGATCGTTATCTTCCTTGATGACACCAACAAGGTGGGCCAGGTGGTTGAGAGCGGTGTAGTGATTGGCGACACCTTTACACCTGTTCTCCCACTCGTGGACATTGACATTTTAAAAAAAGTTGTGACAGAGTTTGGTTTTATTTCATCTTCGCGTGTGAACTTGGGGAAGAGCGAGGCTCTCATGGTGGGAGAGGGGCTGAAGGACAAGCTGAAATTGCCGGGCGAACTGGAATGGAAAATTGGGGGTTTTAAATATTTGGGCATCTTTTTGGGAGATGAGACCTACAAAAAGAAAAACTGGGATAATGTGTTGGAGACGGTGAGGGTGAGGTTAAAACGGTGGAAATGGTAACTGCCAAAAATGTCCTACAGGGGCAGAACCCTCATAGTCAACAACTTGGTTTCGTCTTCCTTGTGGCACAAACTAATGGTCTTGGACCCTCCAGCCTCTCTCCTAGAAGAGTTACAGCGCATTTTAATTGATTTCTTTTGGGGGGGCAGCAGGCACTGGGTTCCACAGAGCATCCTTTTCCTCCCTAAAGAAGAGGGCGGGGGCAGGGCTTGGTGCATTTGGCCAGCAGGGGCGCTCCTTTTAGACTCCAGTTTATACAAAGGCTCCTGACTGGCCCCAAGGATGTTCTGTGGAGACCATTAGCCCGATGCACCCTGCAACGTTTAGGTTTATGTGGGCTGGATTTTAGTTTGTTTTTAATGGACTTGTCTCGCATGAGCACAGTTTCTCTGCCTTGTTTTTATCTGTGTTTTTTTAAAGTCTGGAACTTCCTGAAAAAACAGCGGGCGGAGCAGGCCGACTCACTGTACTGGCTCATGCAAGAACCTGTCCTGCAGGGAACCCTGCTGGACTACCCTAGCTGGGGGAGAGCGACTCTGTCCAAGACCCTTCAAGCTGCAGGGGTCGCAACGCTTGGCAAAGTGGTGGAGCTGACCGGTCCCAGTCTCGGGGACCCCGCTCCGCTGACCTCCATTCTGGGGCTACATTCCGTGAGGGTCGTTACACAGCTGCTGAACCACTGGAAAAGTAGACTGGCTGGACATGAGCGCTCCCTCCTCAGTCTGTATGGCAGTGGTTCCCTAACTCCGAACCCAGAGGACGGCTTCCCCCACATTGGCCTGCTCCCAGACTTGGGTGACTGCGGCGGCCCCCTGCTGGAGAACATTCCAGCAGTTTCTTTGGGAGCCGCGCCTGGAAAACAATTTTACCGAACAATGGTTAAGACCTTGAATAAAAACAAACTTAACGGACAATTGGTCACTCCATGGAGGAGAGTTGTGGATGAAAAACTGAAGCCAGCTTGGGGCACTTTATACAAGGCCCCAGTGGTCAAAAAACATGGCGATGTTCAGTGGCGGATCCTTCACGGCATCGTGGCCGTGAACTCCTTTGTCTCCGCGATAAATCCGGCCGTGGTGGATACCTGCCCCTTCTGTGGACACAGGGAAACAGTCTTTCATTGTTTTTATCAGTGCGAGCGTTTGTGTTCTGTTTTTGATTTGGTTGGTAGGGTTTTCACCCAATGCAATGTAGTTTTTCACAAGCACTCTTTTATTTATGGTTTTAACCACAAGGGCCAGTTCAAGAGGGAAAGACGGGTTTTAAACTTTGTTTTGAGCCAGGCCAAGATGGGTGTGGTTGTCCCGAAAAAGGAAAGTTGCCGATCCCACGGCCTTATGCAAAAAGCTGATGAAGTCCAGACTCTTTATTGATTTTAGTTTTTACAAGAGAGCAGGAGATCTGGAGAGTTTTTGTGAGATGTGGACTGTTAACGAGGCGCTGTGTTTTAGTGATGTTCTGATGTGAAAGCATTTTATTTTATTTATCTATTTATTGAATTGCTCTTGCCGAGCTGTGTGTTAAGGTAAAGAATGTAAATAAGAGCGGCAAATAAATAAATGTATTTTTTCAAAATCAAAAAAAATCTTCTTCTTCTCCTTCTGTGAGGAGTGGGAGGGTTAGAGAGAGGGAGAAGTGCGAGAAATTTTTGAATGTTTTTTGGTGTTTTTTTCTGATACTTTTTTCGTCTTTTTTTATATTTATGTGTAATAGTTTTTTTCTTTATCGTGTAGTGTTTTTTTTTGTAAAACTTAGTGGTTAGTGTCGGTGGGTTTTTTTCGGTGGTGGACCGGCGTTGCCGGTAGGCAACATGCCGGTGGCGGAAACGCCCGCTGCCGAGTTCGAGCGTCTCACTGCCGGCAATGGGCTGCTCAGTGGAGGAGGCAGGACTGGCCGTGGGGAAGGTGGTGGGATACAGCAGTATTAAATCTGCGTCCCGAATGAATGGAGCGATCGCTATCTTTCTTGATGGCACTAACAAGGTGGGCCAGGTGGTTGAGTGAGAGCGGTGTAGTGATTAGCGACACCTTCACACCCATTCTCCCCCTCGTGAGCCCTGCAAGGAAGGTAACGATCTCTAATGCTCCACCATTCATTAAAAATGAGGTGCTCGCTAAAGAACTGTCGAGATTTGGTCAACTCGTTTCACCGATAAAAATGGTGTCTTTGGGCTGCAAGTCACCGCAGCTTAAGCATGTTGTGTGTCACCGGTGACAGGTGCACATGGTGCTTAAAGACAGGACGGGCGAGCTGAACCTGACATGCACTTTTAAAGTTGATAATTTTCCGTATATGGTGTTTGTTTCTACCGAACACATGAAGTGTTTTGCGTGCGGTGCGGAGGGGCACCTAGTTCGCTCCTGTCCGGAGCGGAGGGCGTCCGATCCGGACAGGAGCACCCCCCCACCCGGGGATGCAGCGGTGGCCGAAGGGCCCACGGAGCCGGCTGATTCGGCGGCGCCGGAGGCTCCGGTGTTGGCTGGTCCGTCGGCTCCGGTCGCCCCGGTGACGGCGGGTTTGGCGGATTCGGTTGATACGGTGCCGGTGGTGGGTGGGGCCGCGGAGGAGTTGACAGGAGCCGGTGGTGGCCCGCCACTGCCACAAACCGATAACGTAATACAGGAATCGATAAAAGAAAAAAGGGGAGCAAACGCCGTCATTCTACGACCGTGTGATAATGTTTTTGTGAATGAAAACATGGCTGATGTGGGTGATGAGGCAATTTTTGATGATGACACACTGAAAGTGTAACAAAAGAGAAAACTTACTGTTCTTGTGAAAGGTATTGTTAAAAATAGAAAAACGACTGGAAGTGAATGTGATTTTACACAGGATGACAACGATGTACCCTACTCTGTCGAAATGATTA
>NC_135450.1:687500-770000 GCF_051991255.1 Vanacampus margaritifer
TGAACAACAAGATCAGGTTGAAACAATTGTAAAGTCCAAATTGCTCAAGAGGTTCACAAACTTTTGAGAAGCCCTGTATGTTGCAAAATCTATTGTTTTTCTAACCCACTTTTTGTGCATGTGGCTGCCTTTCCATTTTCTCTGCAGCAATTTGGAATAGGGGCCAGTGACATCAAGAAACTGGAGGATGCAGGTTTCCACACCATTGAGGCAGTGGCCTATGCTCCAAAGAAGGAGCTGCTTAACATAAAAGGCATCAGTGAAGCCAAAGCTGATAAAATTATAGTAAGTTTCCATTTGTATAATAATAATAATAATAATAATGATGATCATGATGATGGTGAAAATAATAATGGCTCATCATTATATGGCACTTTTCTGGAGCACGATCAAAGCGCTTCACATTGGATATTTGTATCATGTTCAATCTTGACGAGATGGCTCACCTGGTTTCTGAAGCTGAGCTGTGATTGGTCGCTACCTGGGACCTTAGCAACTGTGATGTAATTTTAAATTGACAGCTTGTGGCAAAATGTCCGCCCCCTGAGATGGATCTTTCTGCTCAAAACATATTTCACACACACACACAACCTAGCAATAGCCAGATTGATAATTGTGATTCACATTTAAGGGAGTTCTCCACAATATCATTCTGGGACTGCTCCACAGTGATTTGCTTAGGAAAGGCGGGACATTCTCTACAATACTTCGAGCTGATTGGACGATGTGGCATCTTGTGCACGTCTACCTAACTTTTTTTTGACCAACTTAACCCAAACAAACCTAACATTGACAAATTAATTCTGTTCCTGCAGAATTATTCAAGTAGCCCTGGATGCAGAGTGCAGTTCGAAGCGTGTCTCCACATTGGGTGGACTTAAACCTTTGACTCCGCCCCCACATATTTTTCAAAAGGGTTTAAACATTTTTTTTCCAACAAAATTTGCAGATTTAATGATATGCCGTCTTATGACGTAAAGCTTTTTTTTTTTTTTTTTTTTTTTTTTTTAACACATCTGGTTTTAACGCATCTAAAGTTACAAAACCTCAGTCAGCTGGGGTGGAGCTAACTAAATGGTTTGAGGAAGAGGCGGAAGTGCAGTACTACATATCCCCAGCAGATGCACATCCCTGGACGGTTGAGGTTAGTATTTGGGTTTTGGTCAGTTTTTAGTTTTCGTTGTTCAATAAAGTGTTCAAAACATACTGTCATCGTTATGTGATAGGGTTATGGTTAGAATTAGGTTTAACAACAAAGAAAGGTCACACCTTTAACCTGTGGTGCCTCCACTCAATCAACAGTAAATGACTGATGGCAATACCAATATTGTTTTGTTTTTTTGCTGAGATCAGCACCATTTACTCCACTCACTGTTTGAGTAGAGTGCGCAACATCCTACGGGACCAGCACCATCAGGCTCATCACCTTTTCCACCTGCTGACCTCAGGGAGAAGGTACAGGTCCATACGGGCTAGAACATCAAGACTGGCCAACATTCTGTATCCACAGGCTGTGAGGTTCCTGAACTCTGCTCCTCTTCCTTCTCTGCCTCCCCTTTATGGACAATAATAACATCCAACAACAACAATTACTTTGAACTGGTTTGCATTGTTGCAGAACGTCACTACTCCCTTTTTCCATTTATTCTTCTTACTCAACATTTGACGACCATAATAATTGATTAAATGAACCGGTTTTGCACTTAGGCACAATGTCATCTCAGGTAATTGAATATTTCTGCTCTGCACTTTATTAATGACAAGACCTTAAGTTGCGCTTAGTCTTTGATGTACTATGTCCTATACTGTGTCAAATGTTTACACTGGGTTATTTTATGGGTATTTATTTTGTGGGATTTTGCACTTTGCCAACTCTGCTGTATGGATGCTCCAAAAGAAGTTTCTTTGTTCCCTTGTGACAATGACAATAAATACTCTGAATCTGAAATAAAGAAGGCACTTAGAGGTTGAAAATCCGTGTGGGCGGAGTCAAGCATTTAGGTCCACCTGATGTTGAGGCACACCTCGAACTGCGCTCTGCATCCAGGTCTTACTCGAATTATTCACCGTTTCCTTGTTGAATGTTGAACAGCGACCCCATCCCCCATCCCCATCCCCTCGCAGTCCCAACACAGGCCAACAGACAACCAAGAATGAGCGTGAACCAGACCACCAATCAGAAACGTGCGTTGGCTCAGCAACATTTGCCCCGAAGCTTGGCTGGAAGGAAAACGTCTCCGGAACCCGGTGCACACATAAGACAAATTTAAGTGTGCCTTATAGTTTTAAAATACGTAACATATTTTTGGGAAAACTTCTTGGGCGGCGGCCAGTTTACTTGGTTACCCAAGTATTAACATGGTGTGGGAATGGCTGATACAGGTGCACTTCACTAACCATTAGCTATTTTAACCAAATTGGATTTTCATTTGTTGGACTGACATGTTTTTTTTTTTTTTGAAACTGTGCAATGACTGAATCCCACTCAAATATCATTCATAACTGTTAGCACAGTTAGCTAATAGTGGCATTCTGGGTACGTATCTGAGCCCTCGTTGCTACAATTCAAATGGAACCCAATTTCCCCTGGCAGGAATAACATAGTCTAGTATCAATAACTGTCATCAGTTTTGCTTTTTAGATCTGATTAATCTGATTTATTAGACTTGCTTTCTTGGCGTAGCTGAGCTTTATGTTAGGATTTTCTAATTGTTACAAATTCTCATTGATTTTATAAAGCTATTAAACGACCATCACATCCTGAGTCATTCTGCTCACTCTTAAATGATTTACTCTTTTCAGACTGAATCTGCCAAGCTTGTGCCTATGGGCTTTACCACAGCCACTGAGTTCCACCAGAGAAGAGCAGAAATCATCCAAATTTCTACGGGTTCTAAGGAATTGGACAAACTCCTACATGGTATTTAAATATTTACCTGCAAAGTTTTTCCCAATTCTCTGCATATAGTGGTTCCTTGAAATTCAAAGATGTTCAATCCAACCATTTTTTGAAAAAAGTTTTTAAATCTCATGAAACACTGTTTGAGCTACATGTATCATACTGAATCGTAGAGAGTATCAGACCACTGCAAACGTACCAAGACCAACTTTCTAAATTTCAAGGAGAACACTAATCAGAAAATGCAGCAAAGAGGCCTTGGATTAGGGCCCAACCAATATGCGTTTTTTGAGGCAGATGCCGCTTTTTGGCATAAAAAAATACAAATTAATCTGCCGATTTATTTAAAAATATATATATATAATAATATATATATATATATATAAATAAAACACATGAAATTACCTCCCCCCTCAGTTCCTTTTCAATGGGTGTCACTTACGCACAAACCTTCACTGAAAATTCTCTGCTTTGAATGACAAATACATAATGACCTTATCAACAAATTTCATGAAGTATACAAGGTTATTGTATAGATTTGTGTGTCAATAATAAAACCATTCTTACTAGTTTGCAACTGCTGTAAAGCTAACAAATGTAATCTCGCTCATTGTTAATAGTCGCAATATGCCCAGTCACTTAATGAATCTCTTTGAGTCGGCACAAACTCACCCACGCTTCCTCGTCAGCATTGGAGTCCTCGTTTATGTTAATTTTATGCTCTCTCTTCCCGGAGCTTCTTCAAAAATTCTTGTGCTTCTGTTGCCGTCGTGAAGACGTGTGTCTGGCCGTTAGAAGTGACCAGCAACTTTGCAGGATGAGCAGTTCCATGTCGAAGTCAAGGCCATGTAGCTCCTGGCGAATATAGTCAAATTGTTTCCTCAGTTGAGGCGTCCCAGTTCTTGAAAGAAGTGCACTTGCTGGTCCCCGTATCGGATTTCCTTCTTGGTCCGGGCCGCTGCGATGACTGCCATCTTATCCTTGTAGTTGAGAAACCGCATTTTGAGTGTCCTCTGCTGCGCCTGGGCTTCCCTCGTCTGTCCAATGCGGTGCGCCCTCTCCAAAACCAACGCCTGCGGCAAAGCCAAGTCCAGCACCTCTGGGTTTTAGTTTTTTTTTTCAAGAAGGAGCACGGTCCCTCAGCATCTTCTGGCAAGTTTACGAGCCTTACGTTGTTTCGCTGTGATCTATCTTCCAAGTCCAGGAGTTTTTCTTCCACAACAGAATTCCTATCTTCGAGTGTCTTTAGCTTAGCCTGCATGCTAGTTATCTTGTCCTCGGCGTTTAAAACGCGTTTTTTAGCTTCCGCCATTCGTTCAGCACAGTTGTTTATCTCCTTTCTCATGTTCTTAATGGCCTCCACGACACCGTCAAATCTTGCAGAGAATTCCTTTTTCAGAGAGCTTATAGCTGCGAGGATTGCATCCCCTTTCCCTCCGCCGAGTCAGTCTTCGTCTCGCGGCTCTCGTATCACTGCCATGTTTTCAGTTGATTTGTGCCCTTCGCTGAGGACGCACAATTCCGTCAGTTTTTGCTGCTTATATATATATAGCTATATATATATATATATATATATATATATATATATTGCCATATATATATATATATATGAGCAAATTAATAAATTAATTCGTGGGGGGAGCGGGGGCTGTGGTGCCTGGCGTGCCTGCAGTGCCCCGTCCTGCTGCGTTGGGTTGGGGGCGCGGGCCGTGTTGGGGTGGAGGGCGCTCCTGCTCCTGGGTTTGCTCTCCGGCCTGTGGCCCCTGCGCCGCCCGGGGGTTGTCCCTTGGCGCTGCCGTGGCCTGCGGGGCCCTGAGGTGTTGCGCTTGCTCTGTCCTGGCAGGGGTCGACGGCTCCCCTTTTTGGTGGAGATTTTCATGCATGCCAGATCCACCACACCAGCATCTATCGAAACTCAGACACAATCTGCTTCTTCCTCTGGTTGTTGAATCGGTGGAGGCTGGTGTCTGTGGATCTCACTCTTCTTCGTCTGTCCTTCCTTCCTTTCCTTAGTCTCTCCTTTGGTCTCTTGAGGTCTCCCAGTCCAAATATCTCTGGCATCTTGTTCCCTGAATTTTTTTTTTTAAACCGATTAAGTAACATATTGTTTGCAACGCCATTATCCTGGTCATGTGACCATGATGACTTATCCGGTGCGTAAACGACAGCTGATGACCGCCCCTGGTGAGGCACAACATAAGTTGTGTTCACCGGAGCGTGGACGGCCGCAGCAGCGGTCGCTACAGCGCAAGTCAACAGGCTGCTATCTTCGTGTGGCTAGCTAGCTGTATTCAAAACAAGTCAAAGCAACCGTAGGCAAGACGGCAACAGTTGCTGACATAAACCATACGTACTCATGAACTTGAAGCCGCACTCAGTGATGAGGCGCGGAGATCATGGAAAGATGGAAGGGGAGCTACAACATCCGTACATATATTTCAAAAGTAAAAAAAAATTACATCGAGCCGTCACAGCCAAAGGAGGCGTTAGATGCCGCGAGTGACCGCGTGAGAAGGTCAAAGAGGCTGACGTGATCCTCGTGTATAAAAGCGGATCGTAATAGGAAACCTGGAAATGTCCTTTTATGAATTCTTTCTCGAGTGACAAATGCGCGTGGGGGGGTGGGGATTCTGTGCTGTTTCAGCACTGCCACCTGGTGGTCGGTAGGGAGGAAATAGAACCACGGTTAATCGTAAAACCGGTTGAAAACAGGAGACTCCAGGTATGTGCTACCTAGCCGCAAGTATATTGTGGCTGCTGTGGCTCAGGGTGTAGAAATGGTCGTTCAGTAACCAGAAGGTTGGCCGTTCGATTCCCGCTCTCCCCAAGTCATGTGTCATTGTGTCCTTGGGCAAGGCACACATTGCGTCCAGTTCTACTCAGTGTGAATGTGTGAGTGCATGAATGTATCCATTTCATTGTAAAGCGTCTTTGAGTGTCTAGAAAAGCGCTATATAAATCCAATGCGTTATTATTATTATTATTGAAGTTGCCTGACGCCTTTTGCATAAGCAGTGGTTATTTTGCCATGACTGGCAACTCACCTGCTAGCGATAATTTTGCTGCTCCAATATTTGTCAATTGCTGGAGCGAGGAAATCTTTGTCCTGCTGTAAATTGGCTATTGTACCGTGATTGCTTAGAGACATTTACAAGCTTATGTGAATAACATAAATATTAATGTTAGGGCTGGGCGATATATCGATATAGTTTTAAACGGGTTATGGAATTAGACCATTTCGTCTATATCGATGTAGTTCAAACTTGCGCTCTGATCTTTGCTCTGCTGCGCTTCTGCTGTACTCCTTCAGAGTCTCGCTGTCCCGTGCGGACACCGGCCCTCGTCTTTCGTGCAAGGGAAGGGGGGCATTTAGTACTTGTGAAGCACTTGTCTCTCCTCTCCTTCAACACGCAAAGTGTGGCGGAAGAAATGATTTGTTAAAAAAAAGAAGAAGAAGAAATCGTATGTAGGGAGGGCAGGCCCGGCGAGCAACAGCGAGTGAGCCAGCGAGCAGCCTGACAACAAGGAATTGGTGAGCATGAAAGTGGCTAGCGACCAGCTAGCAAGAACTCGCTACACTGAGAGGAGGCCACTGCCCGAAGCAAGCTTGGATAGGCTCCAGGGCCCTCCGCGACCCTTGTGAGGACAAGCGGTTGAGAAAATAAATGAATGTGCAATTTGCAGAGATTAAGTTTAAAAATGGTTATGCAGCATTTATATTTACATTTTATTATTTAAACAACTGAATATTTTCATGAACCAGGTGAAGAACCCCATTTATTATTTATTCATTTGATTTAGCCACTATTCACTGAAATATCCGGTTTCAATAAAACTACTTGTGACATGTCATTTGGCTTTGACAGAAAATGTTCTTGCGGGGGAATATATATATATATATATATATATATATATATATACAGTATATATCGAGATATATATCGTATATCGATATTAAGCCAAAATAAATTGGGATATGAGTTTTGGTCCATATCGCTCAGCCCGAGTTAATGTTATTAACATTAGGGATGTAACGATAACGGCAATATCGTGATATTGCAATATTAAAACTTCCACAATATCGTCGTTGTCATCTCACGTCACGTCACGATTTTAAAAGCAGCACATCTGTTAAAGTCAGGTAGATTTGTGTACTTCTAGCACCCTCTGGTGGTTATTTTTTTAGTGTGGTATAGTTTTTACAAGGAATGCTTTGGCCCTTCTATGTTTAAAATCCACGCTGGTCAGATGAAGGGGAACGTGATATGCTTGCGAATCGAGTCAATATGTGGAGGAACTCGTGCCACAATATTAGAGTTATATGCATTGCTGTTATTAGGGTTGTCACAATATTAAAATTTCAAAATGGATACTCTGGAAAATACTATATCATTTTCGATACCGTGGGGATAATTAAAAAAGACAAATAAAAAGACTAAAAAATATATTAACATTACCGCAAATAATTAAATAAAATTATTAATAATCAGAAAATGAAAAAAATAAGAATCACTTTTTCACATGCAAATAAATGATAAATAACACAAATGAAAGCTATACATTTTTTTAAAGGCTAAAATTAAAATTTGCATATATCTTTTAAGGCAAGTGCACTTTATTCTATGACTGACTGTCTAAGATTGTCGTATCACTGGTCTGAATTTTCTTTGCTGTTGGAAAAATGTTCGTAATATAGACAAGCATTTCAATGTACTCCTCTGTGTCTTGCCCTTGCTTTGCAAATGAGCACAGATGTAGTCAACACGCTCGGTGGTACAACTTGAAGAAGCAAAGCAATACACAGGTACACATTGACTGAGCATAAAGCTAACCGTGAGCCAGCATCTAAAGGCTAATAACATTTACTGAGCATAACCGCGGTAGCTGGTTAATAACAAAACAAGGCATCTTGCTTTCTCGTCCACCAAGACTGGCTGGCTTGACCTTCCTGCCAGCCACACTAATGTAGCTGAGCAAGCAAAGTCGCGGTGTGGGCTGTGCACTCTGCCGTGCCGAGTAGACTGAGCTGGGGGCGCTGCGAGAACGATACCAGGTATCGATAGTATTGATACCAGGTATCGATGTATGTCATAAAGCAGTCAGCACATTTGTAGTTTTTTGTGTGGCAGTGTTCTTACCTTAGTGCCAGTAAAAATAATACTGACCCGTCAGGCCATGGCAAAGGTACCATTCAACTAGTTTTTTTTCTTTTTGTTTTTTTTCCTCAGAGCTCAGTATTGTTCATTCGGTAATCTTACCGATTTGACATGTTATCATCATTGCTCTCTCTTTTTTTCCTCATTTTCTTTTTTGGGATGTGCGTGAGTATGTACGGGTGTGTGTGTGTGTGCTCATTAATTCACCTATAACCAAATAAAAATCCCATACCGCTCACCTAAACCGAATACTTCAGAATCCAGCTGGAGTCGTGAGGTTGTCAGGAGACCCGAGGAAGGATAAAAAAAAAAGGGAAATCCAGCACCGACCAGACATCAACTACTACCCACCGGGTTACCAACCAGAATCTTTCACCAACTCCAGAAACATCTAAATTCCAACAAATTAGGGAGACCTCATGAGACCAATGGAAAGACTGAGGAAGGAAGGAAGGATAGATGAAGCAGAGTGAGATCGACAGACATCACCGATTCAACGACCAGGGGAAGAAGCAGATTATGTTAGAATTTTGGTAGATGCTGGTGTGTGTGGTGGATCTGGCATGCATGAAAACCTCCACCAAAGAGGGGAGTCGTCGGCCCCGGCCAGGACAGAGCAAGCACAACCCAGGCCGCGGTAGCGCCAAGGCACAACACCTGATCCCCGTAGGGGCCACCGGCCGGAGAGCAAACTCAGAAGCCCCACCCCTACACGGTCCGCGCCCCAAGCCCAATGCAGCAGAACAGGGCACGGCAGGCCCACCAGGCACCCCACTGGCCCACAGCCCCCACCACCGCCAGCCACCGACCCCCAAACGCCGGGGACCCCCCGTACCCAGGCATTGGTGCCAGAGAGGGGCTGGACAGCAGAGCGGCGAGGGCACCCGCGCCCACCCTACCTCCAGCCGCGTGGTGGGGCAGTACACTGGGGGCGGAAGAGGAGACCATTCAACTAGTTTTAAGTCGCCGTTTAATCAGAGTTATGAAAATATTTTATTAAGGTTGAAAAGTTCCTTAGTGCTACTTTAAGTTACAGTTAAAATTTACCACTTCAACATATCCAACATTTTATGTTGCATGAAACATGACATGTAAACACTGCACTTTTTACACACTGCATTTATCAATAAATAAATTCAATGTACATATTTATACTTAAACTTGGCGATCTCAAGTCAGTAAACTCACGCATGCTAAAGTGTAGGCAAAGTAAAATTATACCTGCTTTATATGATGTAACATTTTCCGAAACAAAAAAAAACCTAAAAAACACTAGCATTCTGTAGCAATCCTTGTGGATGGGTCGCAGGTTGAGTAGTTTCCCATGGTCTGTACGGGCCGTGAATGCAACGTAGACTTTTGTTTTGATAAACTAAGCGCGTTCGAAGCTGTTGTGTTCTGGCGTGGTAACAAGCAATAATCATTTTGTTCGTCCTAATTTTCATTCATGAAATCAGACGAAACAACATATGGCCACATACACACCTATTTAGCCTCAAAATATACGACAATTAAAATTCATCAGCACCTGCCCCCGCCCGGTTGAGAAGGGCCCCGCTGGTCACTCCTCTTAACTCACTGCACTAGTTTTGCACAATACACTTTGTTTATAGACACATAGGGCACATAACACACTTTGGGAGGGGGGGGGGGGCACTGTCTTCGCCCTACAACTCCCCTTCAATTTTAATGCACCACACAACTGGGGAGGGGGCAGGTGTGTCGGGGTGGGGTGCCATCGGTCGGGGCAGACCGCAGTATTAACTCTTTCACTGCCACTGACGTTTAAAGACGTCAAGTAAAAACCTACGGTTCACTGCCAATGACGTCAAAAGACGTCATCCAATGATTTTTATTTATTTTTTTGAAACGGGTAGAGAAAACCCTTCCGCATGTCTTCCAGTCTGTCTGTTGTGCCTAATGACTATTTTTGGCCCCTAGAGGGCAGCGATGACTCTCTTTTGACAAGATCGGGTGGGCGTCAGTAGAGGCGGAGCTAGAGCGTCGAGCAGGAGATGAGAATGGAAGACAAAGGAAAAATGGTGGCCGGTCGCGAGGAGCTCACGCCCGAGACGTTTTTTTCAAAGACCAAAAGCATCGCTGAAAAAGCACATTGTTGACGACGATGATCATCATCGATGATGAAGATGAGGGTGGTGACTCCGTGGTTGAGAAGCATTGACGCGGCAGTAGAAGACGTTAGATGGAGCTAGATGGAGGAGGGAACGGGCAATGGCGAGCGTTTGCAAGCAGCTCTACACTTACAAGACGAAAGGCATCGACCAACGCTAAAATAGTACATTGATGACGACGATGATCATCCTCGATGATGATGAAGGTGAATCCGAGCTTGACGGCGAAATTGGAACCGCTGACGCGGCGGCTATGACGGTGTCGTAATGCGGAACACAACCGAGCACGCACAGGCGGATGTTCGATCGGACGACGGAGAGTGCCCCGAGTCCAATGCATATTCATCGGAGGAAGTGTGTACAGTCTGCTACTTGCTTTTTATTCCCCGGAAAAAAAGGCCGTCAAGAAAGTGTAACGTTTGCACGCAAAACGGACCAATGTGAAAGTGAAAGTAAACTGTTGTGCGAGTCCTGGCGTCTCCTTGCACGCAGGAGAGCGTTACAAAAGGAAAAACTGTATTTGAAACATCCACATAATTGTAAGTAGTACCACAGTTGCACACATTTGTAAATAGTTTGCGAAATTGTTTTGTCAAATTGTTACACTGTTGAATGGAAATAAACGTATTTTGCAATCAAAAAACACTTTTTCATTGTTGGTGAAAGCGTTTTACAGAAGTAAAGCACTATTTAGGTGTTTGTGGCATCATTCATGGACAAAAAGAAGTGTACAATTCACTAGAGTGCATGAAATAACATCGTTTCACAAAAAGCTCTTTTTCTCCATTTTTTGTTTCAAAACAGAGAATTTCGGTGAAAGTAACCATTTTCTATTGTTGATTACTGAAGAACGGAATAAGGTAGAAACAAACTTTAAAAAAAACAAAACAAAACATTTATTAAATTTTTTTAATTGATTTGTTGTTGTTTTTAAAAAAAAAAGAAGAAAAAAAAGGAGAGCAATGATGTCAAATCAAATGAACAATACTGAGCTCTCCTGTAAAAAAATAAATAAAATAAAATATAAAATAAAAAAAAGGAAAAACTGTATTTGAAACATCCACATAATTGTAAGTAGTACCACAGTTGGACACATTTGTAAATAGTTTGCGAAATTGTTTTGTCAAATTGTTACACTGTTGAATGGAAATAAACGTATTTTGCAATCAAAAAACACTTTTTCATTGTTGGTGAAAGCGTTTTACAGAAGTAAAGCACTATTTAGGTGTTTGTGGCATCATTCATGGACAAAAAGAAGTGTACAATTCACTAGAGTGCATGAAATAACATCGTTTCACAAAAAGCTCTTTTTCTCCACTTTTTGTTTCAAAACAGAATTTCGGTGAAAGTAACCATTTTCTATTGTTGATTACTGAAGAACGGAATAAGGTAGAAACAAACTTTTTTTTCTGATGAAAGCTGAGAGTCCAATCTTTCATTTGGTAGTATGTGTGTTTCCATAGTCTAAACACAACATTTTCTGTGGACCTTGAAAGATCACTCAAAATGCTTAAATCGGCTGGCAGTGGGGACAACCCGTATCTGAAAACGTCTGGCAGTGAAAGAGTTAAGCTGTGCTGCGGTCCCCCATCCATGTCCCCGCCGCGCCACCGTGCCCCCCCCCCTATTTTTTTTTTAATGCACCACATACACTCACTGACATGTCTGCTTTTTCTTTCATGCAAGAGTATACAGGAGGGTCTGGCGCAGCTTCTGACTCAAGGATTAGGCAATGTTATTTAATAGAAACGGCCACCAGGTGGCAGCAAGTATAGGATAAGCCAGTATCACACAAGGATCCTGTTGTAGAAGAAGAAAAGCAGGAAGAGTAGAATGTGACTGAGAGTGACGTCTGTCACTACTAGCGTTTTGTAGCAGCAGCGGTGAAAAGCGGACTAAGCGGAGAGGAAGTGGAAAATAAGAGATCGGCAAAACAAAACATTTAACCCTGCAGGATTGCTTTTTGGCTTTGAAAAAAGCATCCTCATTGGCTCATCAAAGCATAACAGCGGCAATAGAGTTGCTGCACGTCAAGGAATGATGCTTCGTTCATTGATCAAACGATGATCCGCGGGGTTAACTGCTCGTTTTGCCGACCCCTGGATGACTGGATGCTGTGGCAGAGCTGCAGTTAGACCAGTCAATTGTTTTTTTTTATGTGCAATAAACTGTTTTGTTATCAAAAGCACTTTTTGGAACATTGTTTTACTGCACAAAAGCATCATTTGTTGTATTGTTTGAGCTGTTATAAAATAAAAGTAGTGTTAAAGCCGAAGTTGTGCTTGAAATGTTTGTTTTACAAAAAGCAAATTTTCTTCGTTTTTTTCTCAGGAAAAACTTGGCTGTATTCTAACGCTAATAACTAAAGAACAGAAAAAGATAAAAATACACACAATTTTTCTGACGAAAGAAGAGAGTCTAATCTTTCTTTTGGTATGATCCATAATTATATAACAATAGAACATAATATTCTCTGGGCCTTGCAAGGTCAGTCAAAATCCAGTAAAACGGCTGCTATTGAAGAGGGTTGCTCCAATGAAAATGACTAGTATTCAAAGAGTTTAACATGTTAGACACTCGTCTTCAAGGTCTCATGAGACATTAAACAATTACGTGCACTTATGGCACCAGGCTTTAGCCCCCTTTTTTCCTCCTTCCGCTCTGTTTCAATGAGCATTTAAAACGCAGCTTTTCATGATTACGTAATCGCGTTTTGTTAAACCGCGATTTAATTTCAAAGGCAATAAATCGTTCAGCCCTACATGGAAACACTCCTGCTGCCCCTTCCTATCGGAGGACAAAATATTGGGCTGATTCTCAGCTTGCCTTAAAGGTGAGCAGTTTGGAGGCGACTATGAGGGCAATGGAGATTTCTCAGTGGGCTGGTCAACCCCCTTCTGCCTCATTACCCTCTGCAAAGCTGGCGTTGCCTGCTGCACCTCTGCCGTCAGGTATGGCTGTCTCAGTTAACCTTGGTCGAGTCTTCCAGGAGGGAACTGCGTCTCCTCCCTGTGATTCCGACAACTTAACAGTTCAGCTACTATAGTTGCGCTAGAACAGTACAGTCCGTGCTAATGACACAAGCTTGAAGTTCACTAGCCCTGTGCTCCTCCGAGCTCTATGGGAGCTGCTCACCCGGCCGCTCCTCAGCCGCGTACTGTGCAGCACTTTTGGCTTACTTGGGGATCTGGAGCCCGTCGACCCTCGCGTAGATCTATCACTGACGCATGAGAAGTCCGTCCCTCTGGCCACGTGCCTCCCGGTTAGCCCTGGCTGCCCACTCTACACCACGTCCCTCCCAAGCCCCTAAATCCAGGAGGGCCAGGGATTGAGACTGGAGGGCTGGCAGTCGGATACTTTTCCTGTCATCAGCTCAACTACTGGGCTGCCCTTGCTTCAGACCCATGGGTGATCTCGACCTTGACTCATGGGTACAGGATTTAGTTCTGACGCTGGCACCCTCTTTCCAACCGGGTTAGAGAGACCATCATCGGCACTGGCTCGAGATCAGGAGCTAGCGACCCTCCTCGCCAAGTCCATTATTGAAGCAGTGGATCCCTTGGCGCATCCAGGGGGATTCTTCTCCCCCTACTTCCTCGTTCCAAAAAAGACAGGCGGATTCCGCTCTATCCTAGATCTGAGGGGTCTCAGATGTTGCCTCAGGGTAACCCTTCCGCATGCTAACTACCTCAGACGTGGTTGCAAACGATCGGCCCAGGGGAATGGTTCACTTCAATCTCGACCTGAAGGATGCTTACTTCCATGTCCCTATTTCTCCTCAGCACAGGTGGGTTCTCTGTTTTGCCTACATGGGGCCCTTACTGACAATTCCGGGTCCGTTCGGGCTGTCACTCTCTCCCAGGGTGCTCATGCGTGAAGGTGGCCCTTGCTCTCCTGCAGTCGGGTGGCATGAAAGTCTCCACCTGGAGGTGGTGAATGCCATTTGGAATTGCTTCGGCAAGGCGAGGGTCGATCTCTTTGCCTCAGAGGAGTCCACTCACTGTCGGTTTTCTCTGAGGGAGCAGAACAGCCCACTTGTCAAACCCTTCGCCTCTCCCCCTCATTCATCTGACAGAGGGTCCTTCTGGAGAATCACAATGCTGTTTACCTCTCCTCCGCAGTCTCTGCTCTTCCGACCCGTAGCCTCTGTCTGTTGGATGTTTGTCCCAACAGCAGGGTCAGATTTGGCATCCCAATCCTCATCGACCTGTGGGCTTGGCTTGGTCGAGACCCATTGCTGACAGAGTGCTCTGTCAGGCATACAATCCTTAATGCCATAACTCCTTCCAGGTTCTTTGCTGTATGCTACCAAGTAGAAGTTGTTTGCAGGAGTGGTGTGCCGGCTGCGGGGCGGATTACGTAGCGTGCCCAATTCCTGCTGTTTTAGAATTCCTTCAATGTGTTTTGGATAACCCCTTCTACACTCAAGGTTTACATAGCGGCCATTTCGGCCCGCCAGTCTGTTCAGGACTGAGAAGAGAGGGTTCTTGAGTTTCCCTCGTTTGAATGAGATGAGGCCTGAGTAATAATATTGTAGGATATGGGAGAGTTGCAGAGAGGTGGTGTGAGGAGGAATTTGCCCGTGACAGGGAGAACATCAGCAGTGAGGGGGTGAGAACAGAGCAGCAAACTAAGTCCAGTGTGTGACCTTTGGTATGGGTTGGAAAATCAATACATTTTTGTATGCCAAAACTGTATAGGCAGGATGCAAAGTCTCTTGTGCCTCATTTATAAGATTGTGCGTGAGAACCTGTGTACAAAAGTACTTATAAACTAAACCCACTAACCCAAACTTCATGTAAGCAAAACAAAATTGAGATTCATAAAACTATACATATACACACACCTGCACGCAATTCCCCTTTATTAATGCCAAACAATCCCAACCGGTGTGCACAGCATATTCCACGCCGTTTCCTGCCCCAAGTCCGCCTATTTGACCTCATATTTGGCAATGCTAATCAACTAATGTGCGTATTTATAATCAGCACGTTAAGGCGAACTTCAGATCAAGACTGTGTGTGTGTAGTGTATGAGAAAAGCCTATAATTATATCAATCTCCAGACTGTATTTTTATATTTTGTGTCCACATTAGTTGTCATTATGATTTGTTGCTTGAGGCTTTTTCAAGATAGGTGATCAATGAGAGAAGACGGGCGTTTAGAATGTTTAAGTTCAACCGCATGCTTTTTTCCCTGCGAGCTATTTTCTGGAGTTCGTGAATAAAATAGGCATAACATCAAAAGATCAAGTTGCTTTGTTTTGCTTTTGTTTTTATTTGTTAATTTTTCCTTTCGGACAATCTGAGACAATTAACAACATTCACTTTTAGCATACAATTATACCCGAAAAGAAAAATTGCTGACGGGATGAAGATGAAGCTTATTAATCCCTGTTCCCAGAATGCAATTGGACGCAGCTAATCAAAGTGGTGCGTGGCCTAACTTTAATTCCTGTGATGATGAGATCGTTGGTGCGTGCTCTTGTCAGTTTCTCCAAATCTGCAATGCGCCGATCTTTGTCTTTTATCGCCTTCACTAGTTCCTGATTCTCAATCCGCATCTGTTGGATTTCCTTCCGAAGGTTTTGGTTTTGTTTTTGGATCGTTTCAGATATGGTGCTCTCCAATTTTTGAATTGAAGACTTTAAGTCCTCCATCTTATCAGTTTTGTCTGCTCTTTTTCCACTAGGCATGTTGTAAAAGACAAAAAAAACAATGGAGTTGTTTTCAGCTGGCGCCTCGGGAGGGAACTCACGGGGCGATACAATGCGTCCTACCTCTATCACAGTCAGGAAACGAATGATTTAAGTCACTCTAAGTGACAACACGGCATTCATTCGGCTCTTGGCTGTCACAGGGGTTGAGAGTGGACACCTCTTGGAGAGCTTTAGCTCTGTGCTAATCACTCACACCAGCGCTTACTGAGTGTGTTCTGTCGAAGCAGGGAAGGTGGAAGTGCTACATAGTCCAAATGGCTCCTCTATTCGAACATTCGGCCCCTTAAACATTGTGTATTGTAGCTCAAGTGCAGTACAGTGCAATTCTGTTGGGTAATTTTGACGTGGATGTTTCTGCTGCGTCACTGGAATTCCCTTAGTAGAGGCTTTTCAAATAAGGAGCGGTCGTTAATTGAGCGTTAAAAAAATTGCCATTAAAGGCACTTTAAGTTAACGCGATATTAACGAGATAATTTTGACACCCTTATTTTTAACAATTGTGATTTTATTCAATCAAAAATGATAGTTTATTTTTTCCATAACCACCCAGTTTTAGGAGCATAATCATAACAGATTACAATGGAAAAAGAATTCTGACTCCACTTTTTGTTTCTCCTGGAGGTGGGATCGAGACTGGTTCCATCACGGAGATGTTTGGGGAGTTTCGGACAGGGAAGACCCAGCTGTGCCATACACTCGCGGTCACATGTCAGGTAACATCCAATTGTTCATGGTAAATGTCAAGTGGACAGATATACCATTTCATGTGACACTTGAACTTCTCCTCAAGTCCTTTAATATAGTTTGATCATGTGTACACTTGATTTGAGTTCATCCCTCATCAATTTTCTATACTGCTTATTCTCACAAGTGCAAATTCACAGGTGAGCTGGAGCCATCTCCATTGTCTTTGGGGTGCTGCCCTGAAAATCACAGGGCACATATAGACTAACATGCATTCACATTCCCCTCCGGCTGTCACAGGTACACGAGCACCCTTAGAATACCGGTATGCAAACTCCACATAGGAAGACTGGAGCCTGAACCTCAGACCTGTGAGGCAGACATGCTAGCCTCTTGCCTACTGTGCCACCATGATTATGAGGCGTGTTAAACAGGGGGTGTGCAGTGCTTAAAATCCGCAAGATATTTGAATGTAATATCTCGCTCTCGCTCTCGCTCTCTCTCTCTCTCTCTCTCTGAGAAAAGCCACCCCCCTCACTAATGTATGAATGTTACTTGCTAATTCACATGGAAAAGCCATAAATGCACTAAAAAAATGGCAAGGAAGCGGGCTATGATGGGTATTTGGCAGAGTGGTAAAAAGTTTAAGAATGAGTTGATACCAGTACTCCACAGTACTGGATGCTGAAGAATGGTAAAGTTCCAATCTCCTGGTCAGAGGCGATAATTACACTCATTCCGAAATAAGGTAAAAACAAAGAATGTTGTGCAAATTGTTCTCCCACCCCTGTATGTCTTTACAGAAATCTTATATGTGCATGTGTGTTAGAATAAATGTACATAAGTTATCTCACATTTACTCTTATAGTATAGCAAATCATTTATTCTGCAGTGTAACCTATGTTTGAACCATGTGTGTTGGGGTTGTCTGTGAAGAGAAGGAGCGCGAGAAGCTGCAGTTGTAAAACAGGAACAGAAACGTGACAAGATAGCGGCTGGAACATTTTGGGGTTGAACTGTGAACTTTGACTGAAACTTTCCACGCTGAAGAAAAACGATTGCATTATTGTCTGTGCAATGACTCCGGGATGATTGTCACATTGCTGCTATGTGGATCCCCAAATCATTTAGAGCAGCAATAGGCTATGTAACCAGGAACTGCCCAATAAAAAGAGAAAGTTCGGCGGAGTGTGCTTCAGAACAGGTAGGAGAATGTAATCTGGGCACATCTCCGTTCGTTCGTTTCTCGTGTGCAAAAAGAATCAAGTTTTGTCTTCCTTCCTTGTCTGTTGTTTATTAAATGTTTTAGGTTGACTAAATCTGACAGTGCGGTCCCCTACAAAAGGCAATGTTGCTCACGAAGGGTCCGATCCCACGTGCCCCTTCAAGTGCCATTAACTTCAGGGACCACAAGGGCATCATGTACATCATGGAAAACTCTAAACAATACATGTGACCTACATGTAACAAAATATGTGACCTATTATGGACTGTGTGTGTGTTATTTATTGGTGTACCCGATTGCAGGCAGGAAATCTGTTAAGCACATGAGCAATCAAAATCAACAACCTATATTTCAATAAGTAATTGTAGACCCTATCTTATCAATGTCGTCATCCTCGTTGAAGTCTTCCAAACTGGTGGTCTTTTGGCAAGGGGTGGTTGTCCAATTGTGCATCCAGATATAAGGTGGCGGCTTCTCCAAGTTCCCAAACGCATGGTCCTAAAGATCAGGGCCCTAATGCAAGGAACAACTACTAGAATAACTTATTATGGGAATGATTTCGATAGGTAAATCAAGCCGTCAATTATTCCTTTCCTAATCATCTCTCTAATAAGCCATTAAATGGGTTAAAAATTGCTGAGTGTTCATTTGACAGTGCTCGATATTAGTTCACTCCTCAATTGAATAGCCTTTATTGAAATATCATGCATTCTTGACGGCATTCCCTCATATATCCACTGGAACTGAAACAAATTCATTCAATTCTTACCTTTTCTGGAAAAAAAAAGTCAAATAAAGCAAGCTGTGCCATTTCAAATAGATGTTTGTTATAGATGAGTTGTTGCACATAACTCACCAGTTCACATTTTCAATCTACTAACAAGTTGATGAAACATTGACAATGGTAGTTTTCTCTGTCCATCCAACAGCTGCCCATGGATCAAGGAGGTGGTGAAGGTAAAGCCATGTACATTGACACAGAGGGAACCTTCAGACCAGAGAGACTCCTGGCTGTAGCCGAAAGGTAAGTCAGGAGATGTTTTAAACAATGGCAACTATTGGTGAAATGAGTCCCCGAGTAATTTGAATGCCTCAAACTTAGCATGTCAATATTGAGTTAATTTTAAGTTCCTTAAATGCCATGAATTTTTTTTGAATGGACAATTAACACCCGCCCCTGATTTGGGTTTAGTGGCGGTCGTGGCTTAGGATGTAGACGGTCGTTCAATAACCAGAAGGTCGGCCGTTCGACCCCCGCTCTTCCCAAGTCTTCACACACATTGCCTCCAGTTCTACTCAGTGTGAATGTGTGAGTGCATGAATGTATCCATTCCATTGTAAAGCGTCGTTGAGTCTAGAAAAGCGCTATATAAATCTGATGCATTATTATTATTTATTTCCACTCATGATGCAGCAGAGTGAGCAGATGCACCCACATATGAATTATCCTTGAGAACTGCACTGCACTGCACTGCAGCTAATTTACAAAACTTGCTTAAAGAGAAGAGGGCAACATTGGAGTTACCAATTGGACTATAAATTCTGCACAGGCTGGCATCTCTGCCTGCTTCGATATCATGAGGTGGGAAGCTTGGAGTCGCCTTAATCAGCTGGACTACTGGTTAGTCGTTAGTAACGATCTAGTGTGCTCTCAAAGAAGTTGCCAGGTTCAATAAGCTGACATTCATAGAAACGACACAACCCAATGGAGAGAAGACACCTTTGTACCTTTTCACAAGCTAGCGAGTAGAACGGAGAACTGCACCATACAATTCGTTGCTACTAGGGTGGGAATCTTTAAATGTCTCACGATTCGATTCAGATTTTTGGGTGTGCGATTCGATTCAGAATAGATTTCTGATTAAGAGCGATTTTTGATTCAAAATTATTTGACTGATTTTTGCTTCAATTTATAGATGTTCAAGCAATCGTAATGATCTACTTCAGTCTGACTCGCTAATGCTAATTACTGCTCTACTCGCGGCACTTTCATCATTCAAAAGAACGGCTCCACGCTGCAAAAAATCTACTTTTATTGGAATAACTTTATTGTGACTTTTTCCTTCTACTCTCCAATTTGGCTGCAACTTAACCGTGTATGAGACTGTGTGAAACCACACTGCCCCTAAGTGACCAAATTGGGTACAACATGAATAGCGCTCCCAATAAAGAAACACACAAACAAAGGGAAGATGGTATAAAATAATTTAAATAAAATAGATTTTGGGACATTTAAAATCGATTCAGAATCGTACTAAATGATAATAGATTTTTTTGGCCCACCCCTAGTTGCTACGTTCTAAAAAAGTCTCTCTTTTTATTTGCATGAAGGAGGTCCCTCAAAATACATTCTAAGAGGGAGGGGTGCACACAATAGAGCAATATCACACTATCTTAAATCAACACATTTAAAAACATGGGCGTGGTTTCTTCATGAAGTCTTTGCCTGACTGTGGAAAATTTCTGTTTCCGTGTTTAGCAAAACTTTTGCAATCATCAGCAGGTGCGCAAAAAACATCTTGCGGTTGGATGTTTTGAAGAGTCCCTTTCTTGCTGCTCAGCTGCAGGTGTTTCCTCATTTCATAGTCAAAGCAGTTTCATGATAGCATATTATTCATCACAGCAAATGTATAATAATCATATAAATTCAATCACCATATTTACAGTTAATTAACCCTTCATTTCCCTCCTTTTTATCCTACGTTTGCTTTGAAAGTTTATCACCAAAAGAGCTTTCCGAAAGGCTTTATTCAGATGAATCATTAATTTGTCCACAAAAATAAAATTTAAGCATTAAATGTATTTTCATAAACGTGAGGAGGTTTTAAGGAATAAGTCTGAAAGAGGGAATATATAATCACCAATATCAGCAAGATCATCTAAGACACCATTATGGATATCATCGTTTCGTCCGACAAGCAAAGGGTACATTTCACCCAATTTCGAATTTGTAGGGGCTATAGCAACTGAGATAAGACAGTTAAGCTATGCTCGGATGCAGGTTTTGCAACAACAACCACACAATGTAAAAATAGCTATAGAAACCAGGACAGAAAACACTAGGTTTTTATATCTACCAAACATTTTGTCCCACCACTCAGTCCAGGCAGAGGTGTTCACACCTGAGTGCTCCTTCATCTCTTGTAAGTGCTCCTTCCACTGCTGTATTATTAGGAAGATAAGTGCAACAATTTTATTTAAATCTTGATTTGCGGTTTGTGGGAACTTGAACAGCTTCTACGGGATCTGAACACATTTTTTGTTCTTGGATTGGGCTTTGTTGTTGCATGTCTAGTAGGATGACATCCTGCAAAATGTCACCCTGTGTCATGCAGTCAGTTAATCCCACAAAGTGTTTAGTTGCTGCATGTGTGCGCGTCAAGCGTGATATAACAGCGATTAGGTTGTTGGGTCTGTGGAACATTTAACTGTCCCTGCAAAAGGTTACCCCGTCTTCACACTTCAATGTTCCCTTTGGGTGTAGAAACTAGTGCTAGTCCTAGTCTGAGCAAGCCATCCCTCCTCAACAGATTTACAGGGCAATTCGGCACTACCAAAATCGATAGTTTACAAGATTCTCCCAGGGGTCCTTTACACAAACAGGGTGTGTTACTGGCACCACAGAGAGTCGCCCCTTGGCTGTTCTAACGAATATTTTTTTTCTTTAGACAATGTTGAACCTGGGATATGTTCTCTATAGGCAGTTTTACATGGACCTGTGTCACAAAGGAAAGTAGTTGGCTTTCCATTCAGTATTAGCTCTATTTCAGTTTTGGCTCTGTCCAATGCGAAAATTTCTTGTAAATTTAATTTAATGTCTGGTTCTTATGCCTCAATTTCTTGATGAGGAGATGGCTGCTCTAGTCACGCGTTGTTAGGTGACACGAGGCTCGGACAATTACGGTGAATGTGTCCTTTGTTTCCAAACCACCAGCAAAAAATGTATTTTTTGTCAAACTTAGTGTCCCTTCTATCAAGTCCACGTCTGCCACCCCTTCCCATTCTTCTACCTCTTCCCCTTCCTCTTTCTCGACCGTAAAAATGATCATCAATGTTTCTAGCCAAGGCTCCATAAACTTCTCCATTTGTGATATCTGTCAGAAAGGTGTCCGTTTTCTTTTTCTTACTGTGTAACACTCTTTCTGCATGCTGTGGTTAATATATTGTTTCAAGCTACCCGTTGGTTTGTCAACTCAATGTTTCTCAATCCACTGTTTTATGGAATTATTTGAATGAGCATGTAGAACATTTTTTAATTGCTCTTGATACACCCTGCCTGGAGCATGATCTTCAGAGATGCTGCTGTTTGCTTTAAAACATGCAGTCATTCTGTTTTAATAATCTTCAAATGTTTCATTATCTTTTTGTGCTGCCCTTCCAATTGCTGTGTAATTTACTCTTTGTTTAAATTTTGCTCTAGTATGCTCCACAAAGCCGTACACTTGATGGTCGAGTTCTTGGCTGTCATGGGCTAAAACAGCCCGACCTTCTTTTGGGTCCCAATTTACCTCAATACTGTGCCAATCACCTTTCAAGGCTGTCATCCAGACTTGCTGGACATCCACACTATTTAGGTGATAAGGTCTTCAATTTGTTGTAAAAATTTATTAACATCAGTTCTGTGAGGTGTGATGCCTCCTACGGCCTTTTTCACATCCTCTTGAGTCCATGTTCTATGGACTAAAATAGTAGGTGAGTCTTCTTGAATATTTGGATTTGCAACTTCTATCATGGGAAATGTTTCTTGTGCATCTTCCTCCCATGGGGTAGATTTTGTTGCAACGGGGGAGAAAACTTTTCCCATTTTCTTTGAGTACTCCACTGCCAAATCTCTCTTTCCCCTTGTGGCCATAGGATGGTCTTCCCTATGTGTGGGGTGTGGGGAAGGAGGTAGAAGCAGGTAAAGGAGACGGGGGGGAGAAGAGTATACTATGTTATTATATTACGATGTTGTGTAAAGTGCTGTGGGGGTGAATTGAGGTGATGAGTGGGAGACTATGTGTGGTGGTGAAGATATTTGTGGTTCTTGTGATTGACCTTTTGTCACTTCCCTTTTTTCCCCCCGTCTTAATTCCCACTGGCCCTGTTTCGTCATCCTTTTTTTGTGAAACATTACTGTTTACTCTTTTTCATTTTTCCCTTTGATTGCTCGGTCAACTTCTGTTTGTCTCGATTTATCACCACTTTGCTTTTCCGCCATAAACATCCAAAACTCAGTATCGTCATACCCATCTTTTTGCATTTTCCTTTTGTTATTTTTATGCTTTATCTTAATTTTACCCTGCAGGTCAAATATCGTTTGTGTCTTAAGCTGGCCAGCATAGTTGTATTTTGTTATCCACAAATTTAGATATTCTATTTTGGAGGGACATCGACTTTCTACAAACTTCCAATCTTTACATGTTAGCGTTTGCTTCGGATCCTTTGTCAACCTTTTTGCTGTTTGTTTTACCCATGTTAAAGCCAGCAGTTCACCTAGGGCAGAGGTGGGCATCGAGGGCCGCAGTCCTGCAGGTTTTGCATGTTGCCCTTCTTCAACACAGCTGATATATGATCAGCTCATCAGCAAGCTCTGAATAAGCCTGATAATGATCCTGTTGATTGGAATCAGCTTGTGTTGGAAGTGAGAAACCTCCAAAACCTGCAGGACTCCGGCCCTCGAGGACCGAGATTGCCCACCTTTGACCTAGGGTCTTTTACCTGAACAGAGTGACAATTACTTTCTGTCTGAGGTCATTCTCAAGCTTCTACCACAAGTGGCGGATAATTCTTGCCTCTGCTTCCGAAGACAGTTTGTCATTATAATGTCCTGTTCAAATGAGATAGCAAACCTCCAATCACACTTTACACATGCACACATTAGTTTTTAACGGAGTTTAAGTGCGTACAAGACACTGTCACCCTTTTTACAGTTTTATAGACTTCTCTGTCTTTACACGGAGTTTAAGTACGCTGCAGTCTCCCTTTTCACAGTTTTATAGGCTACTACTCTGTCTACCTAATAGGGACTACTATTCTTAGGGTTTTCTTACTGCCGCCATCACCTAGACTCACGTTTCACTCATTCCTCACGAGTGTGTGAGTTTCATACTCACCAGAGATGTCCCGTCAACCCTCGATCTCCAGACGCAGAGCCGAGGCCCAGGGTCCCGGAAAGTTTTTTTTGTGCCACGGCCGTGGTCTTTCACCCAGACGTCGACTCAGCCTCTGGAAACGTCAGGTATATTTTGATCCAGCTCTTGAAGAACCAATTTAAATGTCAGGTTCAATAAGCTGACATTCATAGAAACGACACAACACAATGAAGGAGAAAAGACACCTTTGTACTGTTGTAAGATGATTTCTTACTTTTCTCGTGTTCATGATGTTGATTATCAAAACAGACAATCGGTGAATTCAGGCTTTTCCTTAAGGATTTATTATCACAAGCTTGTGGACAGATAAGATGCAGCCATGCGCCTCCAACTCGTTCCTCATCTGTGCCGCCCCTCCCTCTGCTTGTCCCTAATATTCTTTTGTCCTTCCAGATAGTCGCATGGTACACAGAAAGTCAGATAAGAGAGTTGAGTTGTTTTTTAGAGAGACAGACCTCGTAGTAAGAACAAAGGGATCTAATTAACACATTCGCTCTGCCCCCACCATTTCAGGAATGTGAAAAGAGAAAGCCACCCCCCTGAAAACATTTGAATTCTCACACAGAACTATACTAAGTAAATCAAAGCAATTATGTCCAATTCTAAATAGTTATAACTAAATCAAAACAGTTATAATTAAATTGAAACAGAAGATGCACTTCAGTACCTTTTCACAAGCTTGCGAGGAGAACGGAGAAGAACTGCACCATACAATTCGTTGCTACGTTCCAAAACAGTCTCTTCACACTCTTCTCCTTTTATTCGCATCAAGGAGGTCCCTCAAAATGCATTCTAAAAGGGAGGGGTACACACAATAGAGCTATATCACACTATCTTAAATCAACACATTTAATAACGTGGGCGTGGATGTTTCTTCATGACGTCTTTGCATGACTGTGGAAAATTTCTGTTTTCGTGTTTAGTAAGACTTTTGCAATCATCAGCAGGTGCGTGAAAAACATCTTGCGGTTGGATGTTTTTCTCTTGGCAAGAGTCACTTTCTTGCTGCTCAGCTGCAGGTGTTTACTCATTTCATAGTCAAAGCAGTTTCATGATGGCAAATTATTCCAAATGTATGACAATCATATAAATTCAATCACCATATTTACAGTTAATTAATCCTTTGATTAACCCTTACGAAGTCTAGGAGTGAGGTAGTGTACGTCTCTCTTGTGTCTTGGGGTGAACAGTTTTGCTCTTCTTAAGCCGTGAAGTTTCTTTAGTTCAGCAATTCCATAATATAACTCACGTAACATCATTTAATTTTTCTGGCTCCATAACCAGAAGTCACGTCTCATCTGTGCATCATGTTGGGGCTTACAAAATATATGCATCCATCAATCAATTATCCAAATCGCTTATCCTCACGTGGTTCGCATAGGTGTAACAGTTTTTGTATTTAACCCGTACCGTCTTGGTTCCGACATCATGGTTTGGTGCATACAGTCATGCAACAAATATGAGACTTCATTACAGTATGTGTACTGGAAACTAGGTGGCAGTGCACCTAGATTGAAGATAGATAGAAGATTGCCATCCGGCAGTGGACAAAAACACGAAGGGAAAAAAATGGTGTCATGGCGACTTTAGATGAAAAAGAGGAGACTAAAGACGCACAAGCTTCATTTAAAAATCATGTGTGGGAAAATTCAGGTTTCCGTGTGAAGTACAACAGCATTGGAATGCGAGTGGTAGATCGGAAAATGACAGTGTGTCGGCGTTGTTTGACAGTCCGGTACGTCCACGGACACGTCAAACATTCCTTGATTCTAATGCGTAACAGTCCAACAACTTATCCCTACTGTTTAACTTTTTAAGAAGGATTGGATAGAATAGGTACTTTATTCATCCCCAAATGGGAAATTTAAGGTGTCTGTTCGCAAAAAGTACATCCACACTTGCGCTGAACGATTGCGATTTTTCTGTCAAATATTGTGATTTTGATTCCATTTACAATTTTCCTCAAATTTTAGTACAATATTCACAATGTACAAGAACATTGGAATGCGAGTGGTAGATCGGAAAATGACTGTGTCGGCGTTGTTTGACAGTCCGGTACGTCCACGGACACGTTAAACATTCCTTGATTCTAATGCGTAACAGTCCAACAACTTATCCCTACTGTTTAACTTTTTAAGAAGGATTGGATAGAATAGGTACTTTATTCATCCCCAAATGGGAAATTTAAGGTGTCTGTTCGCAAAAAGTACATCCACACTTGCGCTGAACGATTGCGATTTTTCTGTCAAATATTGTGATTTTGATTCCATTTACAATTTTCCTCAAATTTTAGTACAATATTCACAATGTACAAGAACATTGGAATGCGAGTGGTAGATCGGAAAATGACAGTGTGTCGGCGTTGTTTGACAGTCCGGTACGTCCACGGACACGTTAAACATTCCTTGATTCTAATGCGTAACAGTCCAACAACTTATCCCTACTGTTTAACTTTTTAAGAAGGATTGGATAGAATAGGTACTTTATTCATCCCCAAATGGGAAATTTAAGGTGTCTGTTCGCAAAAAGTACATCCACACTTGCGCTGAACGATTGCGATTTTTCTGTCAAATATTGTGATTTTGATTCCATTTACAATTTTCCTCAAATTTTAGTACAATATTCACAATGTACAAGAACATTTACAAGCATGACAGAAAATGACATACTATCAAAATATTAACTCTTTGACTGCCAGACGTTTTCAGAAAAGGGATGCCGTGGGTGCCAGATCAAAGATTGGACCCTCATCTTTCATCAGAAAAAAAAGTTTGTTTCTACCTTATTCCATTTTTCAGTAAACAGTCTTAAATCCATTAATAGACCGTTCTAATAATACAACATGTAGGCGATTACAATCTACTAAAGTAATAGGGGAATATATGGATGATTTTGGCCTCGTTGACAGCTGGAGACTTAAAAACCCAAACAAGAAGGAATTTACCATATTTTCCGCTGTGCACCGGTCTTTTCAAGAATTTATTATTTTCTTACAAATAACTCTATTGCTGATAAAACTGTTACAAAAATACATCCTATTATTATTAGCGACCATGCACCAGTCTCCCTTTCCCTACAAGTTGATTATACCTTTAAACCACCACCAACATAGCGTTTTAACATCTCACTGCTAAACGACGCAGAGTTTGACAAAATTATAAGAGTGGGCAGACTTTTTGGAAATAAATGACTCTCCAGACCTATCGCCATCTCTTCTCTGGGAAGCTGGGAAAGCAGTAATTAGAGGTAAAATTATATCATATTCATCTTATAAAAAGAAACAGGATCAAAAATTAGAAAAAGACTTGGAAGATAAAATTGAACAACTGACGGATGAGTACGCAATAAACCCAAATAACCAAATATGGACTGACTTACAAAATACAAAAATACAGTTAGACGATATGCTAACTAAAAAGACAGAGTTTATAATACAACAATTGAGATACAACAACTTTGAATATAATAACAAATCAGGTAAATTTCTTGCAAACCAACTTCAACGCAATCGGGAAAAATCTCTTATAACGGCTATTAAAGGGACAACTGGTGAATGCACACAATCACCAGAAGAAATTAATCAATTTTTTTATAACTATTATCGTAACCTATACTCAGAAACTAACAAGCCTAACCCTGAGCATATTGAGGCATTCCTCAGTAACTTAAATATACCTGTTAACTACTGAATATAAAGATATGTTAGATGCGCCACTCACTATAAACGAGTTGTACAGTGCTCTAGATAGTATGCCTAATGGCAAAGCACCTGGCCCGGATGGTTATCCGGCTATATTTTTTAAGCACTTAAGAAATCAAAACTAATGGTTGCATACGCCACACAATGAATACACACACACACACACACAGCAGCAATTAAACTTTTATTAAAGCCAGAAAAAGACCCCACCCTTCCATCAAGTTACCGTCCGCTTTCACATCTAGACTAGAAACAGTAATCTCGACAATCATTCATAGCGACCAAACAGGCTTTATTAAAGATAGTCACTCTACTAATAATATGAGGAGGCTCTTTAACCTTATTAGCATGTCACAGCGGCATGATAAAAAGGCAGTTATTATATCATTGGATGCAGAAAAAGCTTTCAACAAAGTTAACTGGTCCTTCCTCTTTGCTGTTTTAAATAAATTTGGCTTTGGGAAATCATTTATCCACTTGGGTGTCAGTATTATATGATTCTCCTAAAGCTACAGTTACTACTAATGGGATTATATCTCAGAGTTTTACTCTACAGAGAGGCACAAGACAGGGATGCCCACTGTCCCCTTTATTATTTGCAATATTTATTGAGCCACTTGCATTAGCCATACGCCAGGAAAGAAGGATTCAAGGAATTCACTCTGGGGTAACAGAACATAAAATTAATCTATATGCCGATGATGTTTTACTTTATTTAGAAAAGTCTGCTATTTCTTTAGGGGAAGTATTTAACTTAATAACTAAATTCTCACAGTTGTCAGATTATTCTATTAACTGGACAAAATCAACACTTCTACCTATTACAGAAAATTCATGGAACCCTGCAAGCCAGGACCCACACTACTCATTTCCTGTAGGTAATTTAAAATACTTAGGCATAAAAATCTCACCTAAATTAACTGATTTAATTAATTTAAAATTTTCTCCACTTCTGGATAACATTTATAGTGACTTGGAGCGCTGGAATAATCTTCCTATTTCTCTAATACTGTAGGACGAATAGCCACCATTAAAATGAAAGTTTTACCAAAAATAAACAATTTTTTCTCAATGATTCCATTTAAACCTACGGCTAACTGGTTCCAGTTGTTGGACTCAGCCATTACAAAATTTTACTGGAATAAAAAAAAGCAAAGATTAGTCTGTCTACTCTTCAGAAAAGTAAATCCAAAGGTTGTCTAGAGGCACCAAACTTTGTGTACTACTGTATAGGTAACCAGCTACAATATATCATTCTATGGGCACAACCCAACAGAGATACTAACTGTTGGCTGGAACTAGAACAGAAGGATTGTAATAACCTCAGACTTCTAGATTTACTTTTTATTACAACATCGATTAAGCGACATAATTGTTTTAAAAACCCAATGATTTCCGCCACCCTGACTGCCTGGTGGAAGGCACGAGAAATTACAAAAGCCCAAGTGGAGCCCTGTGGGCTCTCTCCCCTATGGCATAACCCCGACTTTCAACTTAACAAGCAATCGTTTTATTTAGGTGTGTGGGAGCAGAAAGGAATTACACATCTCCACCATCTCTTCTCAGATAATATGTTTATATCATATACATCCTTGCTCCAAAAATATAAAATAAAAAACGGAAATTTTTTACATTATCTAAAAGTTAAAAATATGATAAAGAAACAAATTCCAACACTTCGGGGTACGCTCCAACTGCCTGTTTTAGCTAAAGATATTACCAAGCTTTTCTCCGTGGGCCGGTGGGGTTCCCGGCGGGCCTGCAGTGACCCGTCCTGCTGCGTTGGGTTGGGGGCGCGGGCCGCGTTGGGGTGGGTGGCGCTCCTGCTCCTGGGTTTGCTCTCCGGCCGGTGGCCCCAGCGGGGCCTGGGGGTCGTCCTTTGGCGCTGTCGCGGCCTGGGGGGCCCTGAGGTGTCTTTATCATATTTTTAACTTGTAGATAATGTAAAAAATTTCCGTTTTTTATATTGTATTTTTGGAGTAAGGATGTATATGATATAAACATATTATCTGAGAAGAGATGGCGGAGATGTGTAATTCCTTTCTGCTCCCACACACCTAAATAAAACGGTTGGTTGTTAAGTTGAAAGTTGGGGTTATGCCATAGGGGAGAGAGCCCACAGGGCTCCACTTGGGCTTTTGTCAATTCTAGTGCCTTCCACCAGGCAGTCACGGTGGCGGAAATCATTGGGTTTTTAAAACAATTATGTCGCTTAATCGATGTTGTAATAAAGAGTAAATCTCGAAGTCTGAGGTTATTACAATCCTTCTGTTCTAGTTCCAGCCAACAGTTAGTGTCTCTGTTGGGTTGTGCCCATAGAACGATATATTGTAGCTGGTTAGCTATATAGTAGTACATAAAATTTGGTGCCTCTAGACCGCCTTTGGATTTACTTTTCTGAAGAGTAGATAGACTAATCTTTGCTTTTTTTTTATTCCAGTAAAATTTTGTAACGGCTGAGTCCAACAACTGGAACCATTTAGCCGTAGGTTTAAATGGAATCATTGAGAAAAAAATTGTTTATTTTTGGTAAAACTTTCATTTTAATGGTGGCTATTCATTCGTCCTATTAGAGAAATAGGAAGATTATTCCAGCGCTCCAAGTCACTATAAATGTTATCCAGAAGTGGAGAAAAGTTTAAATGAATTAAATCAGTTAATTTAGGTGAGATTTTTATGCCTAAGTATTTTAAATTACCTATAGGAAATGAGTAGTGTGGGTCCTGGCTTGCAGGGTTCCATGAATTTTCTGTAATAGGTAGAAGTGTTGATTTTGTCCAGTTAACTCTTTGACTGCCAGACGTTTTCAAAAACGGGTTGTCGCCAGTGCCAGCCGATTTAAGCATTTTGAGTGATCTTTCAAGGTCCACAGAAAATGTTGTGTTTGGACTATGGAAACACACATCCGACCAAATGAAAGATTGGACTCTCATCTTTCATCAGAAAAAAAAAGTTTGTTTCTACCTTATTCCGTTCTTCAGTAATCAACAATAGAAAATGGTTACTTTCACCGAAATTCTCTGTTTTGAAACAAAAAACGGAGAAAAAGAGCTTTTTGTGAAACGATGTTATTTCATGCACTCTAGTGAATTGTACACTTCTTTTTTTCCATGAATGATGCCACAAACACCTAAATAGTGCTTTACTTCTGTAAAACGCTTTCACCAACAATGAAAAAGTGTTTTTTGATTGCAAAATGCGTTTATTTCCATTCAACAGTGTAACAATTTGACAAAACAATTTCGCAAACTATTTACAAATGTGTGCAACTGTGGTACTACTTACAATTATGTGGATGTTTCAAATACAGTTTTTCTTTTTGTAACGCTCTCCTGCGTGCAAGGAGACGCCAGGACTCGCACAACAGTTTACTTTCACTTTCACATTGGTCTGTTTTGCGTGCAAACGTTACACTTTCTTGACGGCCTTTTTTTCCGGGGAATAAAAAGCAAGTAGCAGACTGTACACACTTCCTCCGATGAATATGCATTGGACTCGGGGCACTCTCCGTCGTCCGATTGAACGTCCGCCTGTGCGTGCTCGGTTGCGCTCCACGTTACGACACCGTCATAGCCGCCGCATCAGCGGTTCCAATTTCGCCGTCAAGCTCGGATTCACCTTCATCATCATCGTCATCAATGTACTATTTTAGCGTTGGTCGATGCCTTTCGTCTTGTAAGTGTAGAGCTGCTTGCAAACGCTCGCCATTGCCCGTTCCCTCCTCCATCTAGCTCCATCTAACGTCTTCTACTGCCGCGTCAATGCTTTCCAACCACGGAGTCACCATCATCTTCATCATCGATGATGATCATCATCATCAACAATGTGCTTTTTTAGCGATGCTTTTGGTCTTTGAAAAAAACGGCTCTGGCGTTAGCGCCTCGCGACCGGCCGCCATTTTTCCTTTGTTTTCCATTCTGATCTCCTGCTCAACGCTCTAGCTCCGCCTCTACTGACGCCCACCCGATCTTGTCAAAAGAGAGTCATCGCTGCCCTCTAGGGGCCAAAAATAGTCATTAGGCTCACGAGACCTGCTTAAAATTTTCAGGAGAGCTCCGCAAGCCTTCCCAGCACCCGTTTCAAAAAAAAAATTTAAAAAAATGGGAAGACGTCTTTTAACGTCTTTGGCGCTCCTCTGTAGGTTTTTGCAGAACGTCATTTAACGTCTTTGGCAGTAAAAGAGTTAATAGAATAATCTGATAACTGTGAGAATTTAGTTATTAAGTTAAATACTTCCCCTAGCGAAGTAGCCGGCTTTTCTAAATAAAGTAAGATGTCATCGGCATATAGATTAATTTTATGTTCTGTTACCCCAGAGTGAATTCCTTGAATCCTTCTTTCCTGGCGTATGGCTAATGCAAGTGGCTCAATAAATATTGCAAATAATAAAGGGGATTGTGGGCATCCCTGTCTTGTGCCTCTCTGTAAAGTAAAGCTCTGAGATATAATCCCATTAGTAGTAACTGTAGCTTTAGGAGAATCATATAATACTGATACCCAGTGGATAAATGATTTCCCAAAGCCAAATTTTTTTAAACAGCAAAGAGGAAGGACCAGTTATCTTTGTCGAAAGCTTTTTCTGCATCCAATGATATAATAACTGCCTTTTTATCATGCCGCTGTGACATGCTAATAAGGTTAAAGAGTCTCCTAATATTATTAGTAGAGTGCCGATCTTTAATAAAGCCTGTTTGGTCGCTATGAATGATTGTCGAGATTACTGTTTCTAGTCTAGATGTGAAAGCCTTAGTGATAATTTTAATATCAGTGTTAATTAGTGAAATCGGACGGTAACTTGATGGAAGGGTGGGGTCTTTTTCTGGCTTTAATAAAAGTTTAATTGCTGCTGTATTCATGTGTGGGCGTATGTAACCCTTAGTTTTAATATCTGTTACTACTCTTAAGAATAGTGGAGCAAGCATTAACCAGAAGTGCTTAAAAAATATAGCCGGATAACCATCCGGGCCAGGTGCTTTGCCATTAGGCATACTATCTAGAGCACTGTACAACTCGTTTATAGTAAGTGGCACATCTAACATGTCTTTATATTCAGTAGTTAACTGAGGTATATTTAAGCTACTGAGGAATGCCTCAATATGCTCAGGGTTAGGCTTGTTAGTTTCTAAGTATAGGTTACGATAATAGTTATAAAAAATGTGATTAATTTCTTTTGGTGATTGTGTGCATTCACCAGTTGTCTCTTTAATGGCCGTTATAAGAGACTTTTCCCGATTGCGTTGAAGTTGGTTTGCAAGAAATTTACCTGATTTGTTATTATATTCAAAGTTGTTATATCTCAATTGTTGTATTATAAATTCTGTCTTTTTAGTTAGCATATCGTCTAACTGTATTTTGTAAGTCAGTCCATATTTGGTTATTTGGGTTTATTGCGTACTCATCCGTCAGTTGTTTAATTTTATCTTCCAAGTCTTTTTTTGATTTTTGATCCGGTTTCTTTTTATAAGATGAATATGATATAATTTTACCTCTAATTACTGCTTTCCCAGCTTCCCAGAGAAGAGATGGCGATAGGTCTGGAGAGTCATTTATTTCCAAAAAGTCTGCCCACTCTTTTCTTATAATTTTGTCAAACTCTGCGTCGTTTAGCAGTGAGATGTTAAACCGCCATGTCGGTGGTGGTTTAAAGGTATAATCAACTTGTAGGGAAAGGGAGACTGGTGCATGGTCGCTAATAATAATAGGATGTATTTTTGTAACAAATTTATCAGCAATAGAGTTATTTGTAAGAAAATAATCAATTCTTGAAAAAGACCGGTGCACAGCGGAAAAGAAGGTAAATTCCTTCTTATTTGGGTTTTTAAGTCTCCAGCTGTCGACGAGGCCAAAGTCATCCATATATTCCCCTATTACTTTAGTAGATTGTAATCGCCTACATGTTGTATTATTAGAACGGTCAATTAATGGATTTAAGACTGTGTTAAAGTCTCCTCCAATAATAATAGTAGAGTTCGCTGCTAAATCAAACAGCTGAGAGAAAAATTCATGGAAAAAGGCCGGATCATCATTATTAGGGGCATATAAATTACCAAGTGTATATATTTTATTAAATATAGTCACCTGAATAATAATGTATCGGCCCTCTGTTATTGTATTATTTAAAGTAAAGAGTAAATTCTTATGTATGAGTATACAGACTCCTCTTTGTCTACTGTTATAAGGGGCAGAGTACGCTTGGCTAAAATTCTTATCAATAAGTAATTTTTCTTCAGATTTTTGTAGGTGGGTTTCTTGTAGGAGGCAAATATCTGCTTTTAATTTTAAGAGATGGTCTAAAGTTTTTATTCTTTTTGCTTCTGAGCGAGCGCCACAAACATTCCAGGAAACCAGAACTAATTTATGCATACAAACAATATAGACTCAGTCCTGTGTATATATCTGCATAGGCCATTTGTCAATATTAGTATGTTATAGGATAGAATCAAAGTGGTTAGGTGGTTTATGTAATTTGTGTAAAATATGAGGTGACGAGTAAGTAAAAATAACAGTAAAAAAACAGGTAGGGAGGTAAAAGCAAAGGAAGTTAACGAGGGATTAAACAAAAATACACCAGTAACTGGTAACCTAAGCGAGATTTTTTGTTTAAATATACTTTAGATATAGTTATGTATTTAATAATATATTTATAATATCGCCTAAACATAATGAGTATTCATATTTAAGGTTTTATAACCACATATACAGTATATGTATACATCTAATAATCAAACAAAGTTTAGTTCCACCAATGCCATTTAGAACAGCCAGGGAGTGGAGTTGGGGTTCCGGAATAGTTGGCCATCGATGTACAGTATAGTTTATCGACGACCATCGCAGTCTGTTTACCCTCCTGCCTATTTTGTTCCATTATAGGAAACAGTACCTTTCGCGCTCATTAATCTCTCTCGGGAATTGGTCGTTCATTCCAAATGAGGTCCCTTTAAGCTCCCGTCCTTTACTTTTAACAAATTCTTTCTGTTTAAAATGCTCAAACTTGGCGATAATAGGACGGGGTCTGTTGCCCCTAGGGGCTCCAAGCCGATGTACCCGGTGAAAAGAGATGTTATTTACAGACTCCTGAGGAATTTTTAACGACGTCGTCATAAATTTTTCAGAGGTTTTCTCGGATATTTCTGAGAATATTAAATTCTCCCACATGCTACGGGGTTGAATATCCAGAACACTTTCTTTTAGCGTTTTATTTTCCTTTTTAACGGTTTCTAACTCGGCTGAAACAGTCACGAGTGTAGAGTGTAACTCGGCATTGTCTCGTTGGAGATCACTTACTTGTTGGCTGAAGAATTCCATGCTTACCTTTAATTCTTTGACGTCCTCGCTGATTAGGGAGAGGACCTCTAATTTTTTATTTATGGACTCCAGCATACTGACCGAAACCTCCGTAGTGGCTAGGTTCTCCGTGTCCGTCGCTGAATCATTTTTCCTCTTTTTCGAAGGTTTTCTCGACAGTTTCTCGACGGAAGGATTCTCCATCGCACAGCTGTAAAAATATGCGTCGATGAAGCGTTCGAGGTCCTCCACGTTGGGTGGTATTCCAAATCTGTCGGATGAAAAAGAGAGGGAAAAAAAAGAAAGGCAAGATATATGATGGTTAAATTTGGATTAGTTTAGTATAATAGAGCTAATTCTATTTTAGCAGCAGGGCGCCGCCATGTTGGGGTTTCCCGGTCTCGCTGTAGGTCTCGCGATAGTCACAGCATCTCGCACATGCGTCCAAGCTTCAGCCGCGTCCAAGCTTCAGCTTTTCTCACTCCCTTCCTTACTTTCCTCAGTCTCTCCTTTGGTCTCTTGAGGTCTCCCTGATTTGTTGAAATTTAGATGTCTCTGGGGTTGGTGAAGGACTCTGGTTGGTGGCCTGGTGAGTGGTGTCTGGTCGGTGCTGGATTTCACTTTCCTTTCTTTTCTTTGGTCCTTTCTCGGGTTTCCTGACGGCCTCACGACTCTGGCTGGAAGTGTTCGGTTTAGGGAAACGGTATGGGATTTTGATTTTGATTTTTTATAGGTTTTAGGTGAACTAATGAATGCACGCACGCACGCACGCACATACACATATTCACCCACATACAAAAAAAAAAAATACAAAAAAAAAAAAGGAGAGCAATGATGATGACATGTCAAATCGGTAAAATTACCGAATGAACAATACTGAGCTCTCCAAGAAAAAAGAAAAAAAGTTTGTTTCTACCTTATTCCGTTTTTCAGTAATCAACAATAGAAAATGGTTAGTTTCACCCAAATGCTCTGTTTTGAAACAAAATACGGAGAAATCAAGCTTTTTGTGAAACGATATTATTTCATGCACTCTAGTGAATTTTACACCTTTTTTTTTCCCATGAATGATGCCACAAACACCTAAACAGTGCTTTACTTCTGTAAAACACTACCACCAACAATGAAAAAGTGTTTTTTGATAGCAAAATATGTTTATTTACATTCAACAGTGTAACAATTTGACAAAACAATTTGGCAAACTATTGACAAATGTGTGCAACCGTGGTACTATTTACAATTGTGTGGATGTTTCAAATACAGTTTTTCTTTTTGTAACACTCCCCTGCGTGCAAGGGGACGCAGCAGGATTTGCACAACAGATTAGTTTCACTGCGATGGCTCCTTCGCGTGCAGACGATACACTTTCTTGCCGGCCTTTTTTTCCGGGGAATAGCAAGTATATACTACAGTGTGTGTTTGGCCATGTTGCCATCAAGTCTACTCTCAGGATCATGATACGGTGGTGTTACGTCTGGCTTCCCCATGTCCTTCTGTTCCTAAAGTGGTGGTAAGAGATGTTCTGATCCATCGTATCCACTCCATTCATGGTGGCATCGTAGTCCAGAACCAATGTCTTCTCCGTGATCAGACTGTACCCACTCCTCCGATGAATATGCATTGGACTCGTCGTCCGATTGAACGTACGCCTGAGCAGAAGTGCTCGGTTGCGCTCCGCGTTTTCCGGCGTTAGCATCGCGAGCCGGTGAGGCTTTATGACGTGATCATAGCCGCCGCGTCAACGCTTCCAACTTCGGCGTCAACCTCGGAGTCACCATCATCATCATCGTCGTCATCAATGTGCTCTTTAGCATTGGTCGATGCTTTTCGTCTTTGAAAAAAATGCTCAAGCGTGAGCTGCTTGCAACCGGTCGCCATTATGGCTTCCTCAGCCATTGTCCCCTCAACACTCTAGCTCCGCCTCACGTCTTCTACTGACGCCTACCCAATCTTGTCCAAAGAGAGTCATCGCTGCCATCTAGGGGCCAAAAATAGGCATTATACTAACTAGATCTGCTTGATACTTTCAGCACAGCTGGCCAAGGCTTTCCTCCACCTGTTTCCCAAAAAAATAAAAAATAAACTTGGTGAACGTCTTTTAACGTCTTTGGCGCTCCTCCGTAGGATTTTACTAAACGTTATTTAACGTTTTTGGCAGTCAGAGTTAAAATACATTACTCTCATAATGCAAGGACAATAAGGAGGTTTTGTTGAGGGATGCAGTCCTTTTTCAGGGTTTTTAGAATGTTTCAAGTTGAGGCAAGACCTATTGTACTACTTGCCTTCATGTTTAAAGTTGAAATTATGTGTAATAGTCTATGTAAACCAAAAACAACAACAACAATGTTTTTCCTTACAGTACATGTTCTTTGTAAATAAATATAAGATATTTAAATATCGTCCCCATATCACCATGTTTTTGCTCCAGACTTATCTTCTTCAAACAGAGATTGGGGTTAAGTGATATGGCCTGAAATTCATATTATGGTATTTTTACTGAATCTTTTGTTTTTTTCACAGTAATAGTGAGTGTAAAAATCATAATGGGGTTATTTCTGATTGGGTTATTTCTGATTGGGTTATTTAAATGTGAAAAGATAAATATTTCATGTTAAAAAGGGTCAAAGTATCATTCATTCTTCTCTCTGCTTTCCATTCAAATCTTGCCTTTTTTATTAAAGCTGCCAAATAATATATTTTTTAATCAGATTAATCACATCTTAGAATTTTAATTAATCATGATTAATCACTTAACTACAAAGGTTTTTATCAAAAAAATTTGCACGCCAAATTTGAAGAGCACCTGCGATGTGTTATTTCTTCCATCCATCCTTTAACTACCCCTTATATGGGGGGTCGGGTCGTGGGGGGATCAGCTTCAGCAGGGAAGCTAAGACTTCCCTGTCCCCAGCCACTTTAACGAGCTCTTCCGGCGAGATACCATAAGTTAAGTTTCCATCCATCCATCCATTTACTATCGCTTATCCGGATAAGGATGTCAGGGGTCAGGTCGCGAGGGCAGCAGCTTTAGGAGGGAAACCCAGACTTCCCTTTCCCCAGCCAATTCAACAAGCTCCTCTGGCGGGATCCCAAGGCGTTCCCAGGCCACCCGAGAGACATAGTCTCTCTAGCCTGTCCTGGGTCATCCCCGGGGCCTCCCACCGGTGGGACATGCCCGGAACACCTCTCCAGGGAGGCGTCCAGGAGTTATCCGAACCAGATGCCTGAGCCACTTCAACTGGCTCCTCTCCACACGTAGGAGCAGCGGCTCAACCCTAAGTCCCTCCCAGATGACCACGCTTCTCACCCTATCGCTCTCAGATCTGACAAACCCAAACATATTGTGAGGGTTTGCTGGGAATGTCTGGCAGAATCCCCTGTCAGAAAGAGTTTCAACGGCCATCTCCGACAGAACTTCTCCTTGGTCCCGGGGAAGGTGGGGACCGATCGGAGCTGTGGCCAGGTGGTCAGTACCTGTCGTGGCGGCAATCCTCGAACCTAAGGGATGCCATCAAGCACTCTCCAGCACACCCTTCAAGGACTCAAAAAAGTATGGTTACTCTGAACTGCTGTTTGGTGCATATGCACAAACAACAGTCAGGACCTGTCCCCCCACCCAAAAGCGAAGGAAGGCTACCCTCTCGTCTACCGGGGTGAACCCCAACGTACAGGCACCAAGCCGTGGGGCAGTAAGTATGCCCACACCTGCTCTGCGCCTCTCACCGTGGGCAATTCCAGAGTGGAAGAGAATCCAACCCTCTCTAGAGAGGATTGGTACCAGAGCCCAAGCCGTGTGTGGTGGAGAGTCCGGTTATATCTAGTGGGAATTTCTCTGTCTCACACACCAGCTCGGGCTCCTCCTCCTCCAGAAAGGTGACATTCCATGTCCCAAGAGCTAGCTTCTGTAGCCGTGGATCGGACCGCCCTTGGCTGGCGCCCAGCCCACTATGCACCTGACCCCTTTGGCCCCTCCCACCAGTGGTGAGCCCATGGGAAGGGGGACCCACGTTGCCTTTTTGGGCTGTGCCCGGTCGGGCCCCATGGTTGCAGGCCCGGCCACCAGGCGCTTGCCAATGAGCCCACCTCCGGGCCTGGATCCAGAGGAGGGCCCAGGTGACCCGTGTCCGGGCAAGGGAAACGTCTGTCCATATATTGTGTTCATCATAAGGGGTCTTTAAGCTGTGCTTTGTCTAGCCCCTCACCTAGGACCTGTTTGCCATGGGTGACTCTGCCATGGGCCTAAAACCCCAGACAACATCGTTCCTAGGATCATTGGGACACACAAACTCCTCCACCACCGGCTCATGGTGGAGGAGTTTCCATCCAATTGTTTAGAATTTCTAGGCAAATTTACTGAAAATGCGCAAAACAGACATGTGACTTATGCCCGTTTCCATCCGTTCTTCTTTTGCAAATATTGAGAGGGGTCTCCGCCGCTATAGGTGGTGGTAGAGAGATGTGATCCACTAGTAATTTAAAAGAACAAGACGACGACCAGGAAGAGACTGCACTGTACGATGAGTTTGCTTTTGTAAATCATAATAAACCGTAGCGTTTCTTTGCTGTTTTTCATCTAAAAAATAGCGTTAATATACCAGGGATGTGATTTTTCCGCTAATTCGCGGAATTCCGCTTTTTTTATCCCCCCACCCCCCCCACCCAAAAAAAATCGAATTTTTTTTTTTTTTTTTTTTTTTTTTTTTTTTTTAGTAGTAGTTCATTGTGTATGCACATGACTCCGACAGATAACATCTTCTGCTATAACAAAGACATTTGTGGTATGCTCTAATATGAGTTACTTTTCATTTGGTCATGATACAATTATTTGTTCATGAAATTTGAACCCCTCAACATTATTTATGTGTTAACTTAGTAATCACATTAGTTAGATATGATGATATTCTCAGTGATGGTTTTTAAAAGCAAAGGCAGTCCAATGTTTTTGAATGTGACTGATTTTGAGTTGACTAAAACTGCCATTTTATATGGGATAGTTCAATATACATTGAAAATTTATGCTGTTGTTTTGTCTATTTCTTTGTCATGTGAGTGCATTGAAAGTACTTAAAAACACAGAAAACCCATGAGCTCCGGCCTTGTCCCCCCACCAGGGCACTGCCCTGGACCTAGCTGGGTGCCAGCGGCCCCCAGACCCCCGGCTAAATTTTCAGATAATTTCACTTTGGTCAAATCACATCCCTGATATACGTTTCTTTAATTAATTCCCAAACGATTTGTTTTGAAGTTCCTTTCCAACATACATTACTTAAACGTCCGTTATTGATTGGAAGGGGGGGGGGGGGGTCAATTTTGCATCACAAAACTGTACATAAAAAAAAAAACTCCATTACCACCGGGCTCTATTTTTCTGTTCGTATCACTGCGCGGCACACTGCATCCAGCTGACAGACGCGCACAAACCAAGTTGTTTTGAAGTGTTTACCTGATGCGAGAGAGGTAATGAAGAGCGAGAGCCATTAGTATATAATGTTGCGATTGTATAAACCAGGGGTGCTCAAGTTCGGTCCTCGAGAGCCCCAGCCTGTTTTCCATGTTTTTCTCCACTAACACACCTGATTCATGATCAGGATCGTTATCAGGCTTGCTAATTAGCTGATCATTAGATTCGGCTGTGCTGCAGGAGGGAAACATGGAAAACAGGCTGGATATGGGCTCTCAAGGCCCGAACTTGAGCACCCCTGGTATAAACTTTATTAGCTTGTATAACTAAGGTGTGTTGTGTGTTCCACATTCTGTTTTGTAATCTTGTGTCCGAGATTGTGAACGCATCGCACGTCTCGCGGTGGAAAGGGACTCATCCATACACTGTTGGTAACGTGTGCTAATTCGGCTTGCGATTAAAGTTTCTTGTGTTTGCCGTTGGCTGCGGCCAGCAGTAGCCAGTTGTGTGAAGACAAATAAATAGGTGAGATTACCAACCACGTCTGCTGTCAGCGTTCTTGTGACACGTCACTATATTATATTGTTCTGTATGTAAAAATGGTGCAGACTCATGATTTCCCAGCCTGTACCAATAAAAAATTCCCTGAATCTCCGCACATTTTTTACAGCTTTCCGGGCACTTCAAACAATTGGATCGCGACAAAGTTGCATGCAATGCTAACGGCCACAGTAAACGCAAGCTAATAGCACACTCGTTGCACACAGGAATGGGAAAAGCAAACTTATGGAAGAGGTTTTCCGGTACTCGTCGCAAAATCATGGTGTTTGAGCAGCAATTGAAAAACGTGGATCAATATTGGAGTAGGTGGGAAAAGGATGAAACGGGACCCACATTTTGCTTTCTTTTTGCTAAAAAGGTAAGACCTCGTCACGAAAATGCGATAGGGTCTATTTATGATAAGCAATGCACAATAAAACTATCACTAACTAACGTCTCGGCACTCGATAGGGTCTATTTATGATAAGCAATGCACAATAAAACTATCACTAACTAACGTCTCGGCACTCTGGGCGCATGCACGTGACTGACTTCCATTCCGCTTTTCACCAGAGGGGTCGCAAATGTGCAAAAAGTTGTTAACTTGTGTTCCGTGCCTTTAACATGTTACATGTTTTTTAATGTACCAATTATTATTATTTTTTATTATTATTGATAAGCTCCACCCTTAATGGTTCTCTTAATGGTCTTGGGGAAATTAACCAAATGTATTATTTATACTATTAATTTATTGTGCACCTGATACCTCTCTGTATTCTCATTTCTAACTTCAATAAAATGAAGATCATGATCGTAGACTAGACGGCTTGACCCACTCCATTGTGCGTGAGAGGGTCAGTTGGCAGGTCTCTGTCCCCTTCTTGTGCTTGTGAAGTGCTGTACCGTGGCCGACCAGAGAACCAAGAATGTTGTTTTGTCCAATTTTAAATACATCGGCGTCGTGCGTACTAGCTTGTTGTAGCTTTGTTCTTGCTAATGCTAAGCCAGTTTGTCACTAATGTCCACCAGCGTCCACGTTTGCAAACTCCCTTTCGTCTGTTGCCAAGAAGAAGTGAGAGGCGGCAAGTATCGACGTTTGAAAGTCTTTCATTTGTGCGTGAGAGGCCAACAACTAGACGTTAAAGCAGCCAATTATTCCCTTTGCTAGGACGGTGTCGCACGCACGCACGCACACACTCACACACACACACACACACAAAGACACACACATGCTTGCGCGCACGTGCAATCCCCACGTGAAGGAAGACGTGAGATCCCATTCAAGTGTTCCTCTGAACTTAAAAACAATTTTGTACTACAGTTTTTCTTCGTAGATTTGGCACATTTCTTGAAACTGAGATTACATTTTCAAAATATCATGGAAAATTCCCTAACTTATCTTACAATTGGTCTCAACTGAATGGCATTTCTCATTGCTTTCATCAAATTGTCAAAATGAACATGTCTCAATTGCCTCAGTGGATCTGTGCTAATGGTTGTGTACATTTAGCCTACAGTTAGCACAATCTGCCCATATTTAGCACATTTTCAAATTGCTGATCAAACTGGATTAGTTGTTTTTCAGTCTAATGGCTCTCCTCTCCAAAACATGTCAGCAGGATTTCAGTGTGTAAATCATAATATGCAAAATCATCTGTTCAATTGTCAAAATTAATTAAGCATATAATGTACAAATCCCATATATGAACTTCTTTTTTTTTTTCTTTTTTTCTTTTTTTTTTGGGAGAGCTCAGTATTGATCATTTGACATGTCATCATCATTGTTCTCCCTTTTTTTTTTTTTTTGTATGTGTGTTTGTGCGTGTGTGTGCGTGTAAAAAAAAAATAAAAATCCCATACCGTTCACCTAAACCGAACACTTCAAAATCCAGCCAGAGTCGTGGGGCCGCCAGGAGACCCGAAGAGGGACCAAAGAAAAGAAAGAAAAGCGAAGCCCAGCACCGACCAGACACCACCCACCGGGCCACTAACCAGAGTCCTTCACCAGCCCCAGAGACATCTAAATTCCAACAAATCAGGGAGACCTCAAGGGCCCAAAGGAGAAACTGAGGAAAGGTAGAATGGACAGACGAAGCAGAGTGAGATCCACAGACACCAGGCTCCACTGAATCAATGACCTGAGGGAGAAACAAATTGTGTCTGAGTTTCGATAGATGCTGGTGTGGTGGATCTGGCATGCATGAAAATCTCCACCAAAGAGGGGAGCCGTCGACCCCCGCCAGGACAGAGCAAGCGCAACACCTCAGGGAGCCCCAGGCCGCGGCAGCGCCAAAGGACGACCCCCGGGCCCCGCAGGGGCCACCGGCCGGAGAGCAAACCCAGGAGCAGGAGCGCCCCCTAGCCCAACGCGGCCCGCGCCCCCAACCCAATGCAGCAGGACGGGGCACTGCAGGCCCACCAGGCACCCCACCGGCCCACAACTCCCGCTCCGCCATCCACCCCCCCAACCAAGCCGCCCCCACCAACCGACAGCCCCCCAGACCCCGGGGACACACCGCACCCAGGCATCTGCGCCGAAGAGGGGCCGGGCAGCGGAGCGGAGAGGGCACCCGTGCCCACCCCACCCCCCACCACGCGGAGGGACGGAACACCAGGGGCAAAAGGGGAGATGGGGGCACCGGAGGACGGGCAGCATCCCCGAACCCCAGGCCCAGCGGGGAGAGGCCCCGGTCGTCACCCCAACGATCTAAGTGAAAAACTAACCCTGTTACTGAGTTCGCCAGCTCGCCGACTGGCGAACTCTACCCCTAAACCGTGAGTGTGACCCCACCCAGTGTATATACATAAGTGTGTGTGTGTGGTGCATTAAAATTGGGGGCAGGTGAACCGGAGCAGAGGGAAATAATATCCCCCTCTGCTCCGATCCACCCGTCCCCCAGGCATGTCAATCAGCGTATGTGGTGCATTAAAAGAAATTAATGGGGGGGTGCACGGACAGGCGACCGCAGCACTGCTCCATACTGCGGCCTGCCCCAACCGATGCCCCCCCCCCCCCCAGTTGTTGTGTGGTGCATTAAAATTGGAGGGGAGCTGCAGGGCGGAGACGGTGTCTCCACCCTACCCCACTCCCCCCCAAAGTATGTTATGTGCCCTAAAATGTATTGTGCAAAACTAATGCAGTGAGTTAAGAGGAGCGACCAGCTGGGCCCCCCCCCAACCGGGCGGGAGAGGGGGGGGGAGGGGACGGGGAAAGGAGACGACAGGAAGGGCAGGAAGCAGCGGCAGGGCCGCAGAGAGAGGGGGGGGGGGAGGGGACGGGGAAAGGAGACGACAGGAAGGGCAGGAAGCAGCGGCAGGGCCGCAGAGAGAGGGGGAGAGGAGGAGGAAGGGCGACGAGGGAGAAGGGACAGGGAGGCGGAGGACGGGCGGGGAGAGTCGAAGAGGGAGAGGAAGCAAGAGGGAGGAAGGGGGAGGGGAGAGGGAACCACGGGGCACCCCGGCGGCCCACAGGCCCCGACCCGCGTCGCCGGGCCCAGAGCAACGGACCGCGCCGGTGCGGCGCCGCCCCGAACACCAGGGAGAGCCCCGCAACACAGCACCCCCCACGAGACCCAGGGAACGACCAAGACGCAGCCGCCACCCAGCAGCCAACAGAGGGGCAGACCCGCCCACGCCCAGCCAGGGGGGGACAGCACCTGTAGAGTTAGTCCCCTGGCATGCAGTGAATCCGAATATTAGCCCTTAGTGCCCATTGGAGGTGAATCTGCTCGATCCTGTTGGCAGCAACTGGGTTCCTGACTATAAAAATACAACCATTAGTTACAAACTGTCAAATGCAGAGACATCAATGTAAGTTATCACGATGTGGTGGCTCTCGCTAACAGGCAGAATTAAATAGCCAGAATTAGGTTAAAATATTCTATATACGTAGACCATATTTCTATGAATTTTGATATTTGTTTTTTATTTGAGGCCGATATTTTTTCCATTAAAATGTGATTTATGAGGAGGTTAGACCATTGGTCGATATTCAGAGTTTGTTTATTTTTCCAGTTAACAAGAATTGTTTTTTTTGCGATAGTAAGGGCTACAAATGTAGATTGAAATTGTTTATGTGGTAGGTCAGTTGTTAGGTCACCTAGCAAACACAAGTTTGGAGATAAAGGTATCCTATAGTCCAAGATAGCGGAAAGTTTTTCTAAGACTTTAGTCCAGAAATACATAACCGGAGTGCATAACCATAAAGCATGAAAATAAGTGTCTGTAGTGTTTTGTAAACACTGGAGACAAATGTCGGAGTCGGAGAGTCCCATTTTCTTCATCATATATTGAATAATGTATGTTCTATGGATAATTTTATATTGGATAAGTTGTAAATTTGTGTGTTTTGTCATTTTAAATGCATTTTCACAAACTTGAATCCAAAAGTCAGATTCCGGAGCTATAGACAAGTCTGTCCCCCATTTTAAGATGGGTAAAGACATTTTATCCGTATATGCAAGTAACTTATATATTTTTGAAAGTTTTTTTGTTGTTGTCGGAGAAAGCTTGGCAATATCTTTAGCTAAACCAGGCGGTTGGAGCGTACCCTGAAGTGTTGGAATTTGTTTCTTTATCATATTTTTAACTTGCAGATAATGTAAAAAATTTCCGTTTGTTATTTTGTATTTTTGGAGCAAGGCTGTATATGATATAAACATTATCTGAGAAGAGATGGTGGAGATGTGTAATTCCTTTCTGCTCCCACACACCTAAATAAAACGATTGGTTGTTAATTCGAAAGTCAGGGTTATGCCATAGGGGAGAAAGCCCACAGGGCTCCACTTGGGCTTTTGTAATTTCTAATGCCTTCCACCAAGCAGTCAGGGTGGCGGAAATCATTGGGTTTTTAAAACAATTATGTCGCTTAATTGATCTTGTAATAAAGAGTAAATCTAGAAGTCTGAGGTTATTACAATCCTTCTGTTCTAGTTCCAGCCAACAGTTAGTGTATGAATATACACCATATATGAATTTCATTAAGTATTTGATACATTCATGACAGTAATTGATAGTCAAGTGAAAGTAGAACTTGACTAACAAAGGAGGAGTTTCGCACATCTCGGTAGATCAATCAAACAGTTATGTTAAATTATCTGACGTGCTGTCCATGATTGTGAATACTGCAGTCATGTATATATAGATCTTGAACAATACCAGTGCCATTTGCAATGTGAACATGGAGGCACTTGGCCAAGTAAATCCACAAGGGTTACTTAAAGGTCAAGGAAGAGGAGGAGGTGGAAGGAAAAGAAGAGGAGTGAGAATGGGTGGTAGTGGAAAAGGGCGAAGAGGCCGAGCACGAAGGCACCATGCTGTCCCTGATGAAATCCGGGCCACACTCATTGACCATGTCATCAACCATCATTGCACAATGGCTGAGGCAGGCCGCCGAGTTCAGCCTAACGTGCCTCGCTCCATCATTCAAATATTTCGCAGGGAAAACCGGTAGGTACTCGGTCAATGATAGAATTACAGAAGTGTATAAGCTACATGACAGTATACAGTACTGTGTATGTAAAGCAAGAAATGTATAAAATATTCACTCTGTTTGTGTGTAGGCCTAAAGTGCTCTAGTATTTTACCTCAATGTGATGTTACAATAAGATACTATAAATATGACAAAGAAAATAATTTTGAGAAAATAAATGGGCAGAATTGATGCACTTTACTGTTAAGCAATACATTTACGTTCTGTAACAAATACATAACGCATACATTTCAAATTGTTCTTTCATTTCTATGTCTAGGATTGGCCGACAACCTCAAATAGGTGGCAGGGGACGCTTTCTCAATCCCAATCAAGAACAAGAAATCTGCAACATGGTGATTGCAAATAATGCTATCACTCTGAGAGAGATCCGTAATGCAATCCTTCAGGACAAGGCTACATTCCAAAATATCAACTCTACCAGCTTCTCCACTATAGACCGGGTGTTGAAGAAGCATCAGATGACAATGAAACAGATTTACAGAGTACCATTTGAAAGAAACACTGACAGAGTACCTGCGGTACCAGTATGTGCAAGTAAGCCAGTTATTTCTTGTTCATCATTGTAATCTTACAGCAAGTAAGCAGTAAGCAAGTTTCATTCTCTATATGACTGATTTGAATTTATTTTTTATCCAATTGCAGAGAATTTTGGCATTAGAAGGGAATGAAAGGCCTCATATCCTCGTGTTTGTCGATGAGGCTGGTTTCAACCTGGCCAAATCATTGGCCAGCGGGCGACTGTGGATGTCCCAGGCCAGCGAGGGGCCAATATACAACACTCAGAAAATCCTGATTTTCTTGGATCATCTGTACACTAATCTGGTCCCAGAAATTGAGAGATGTCTGGAAGGCCCTCACCTAACAAACTATGTGATTGTGTGGGACAATGTGAATTTCCATCTTGGCCATCTCATCAGGGCATGGTTTACAACCCATCCAAGGATGTTCATGGAGCTACTACCACCACCATACTCTAAGGAGAGTATGGAGGTAGAGTGTATGAACACCGGGCTCAAAACCAGTTGACCCTACTTCAAGCAATGGATGCTGCATGCAAAGACATTACATGGGATCAGTGTAAAGGATGGTTGAGACATTCACGGCCCATTTTTTTCCTCGCTGCATTGCAAGGGAAATATTCGCTGCGATGTAGATGAAAACATTTGGCCAAACCGAGAGCAGTATGGATGCCCAAGAGAATGAGGATGATGGCCAAGAGGAGAAAGGCTAGTGAAAGTGAAAGTGTTACAGTAGTTGGTTCTTCTTTTACGCTGTGTGCAAGATATGATTTTAGTTTTTCATAAATATACAGAATTTGGCTTACACTTTCTTTTGTTGCACTCCAATGTTTAAGTAACTTTCTGTGAATAAAAACTGTTGCAATTTCCTTGACTGCATGTCAAACCGCAAACTTTGAATACTGCTCTTGTAAAATCCTTTTCCCCACTCAGTTTTATATATAATTGTATTTTGTTAGCCGTTGTGAGAAAACCTCTAATGATTTTGACTTGTAGTGCTCACAGAATGCCAAGGGACGATGCATTTTGGGGGCACTGACTACTTGTATGACAGAAATTTGATTTTGACACCTAGGTGAGCTGTTTTAGGAGAGATATAAGCTTTTGCAGATGATCCAAAGAGTTGTGCAAAATCATCCAAGTTCTTTTTCGCAAAAGAACTAAGTGAATGCAGATGAGCCAAAGCAAATGAGAAGGATCTTTGCAGTTGTGACTGTACCGACTCTGTTTGGAAAAGGAACTTCTTGGAGTGAAGCATGTGTGAGCAGTTTTGGGATAAATGTGCGCTTTTGCCAATGAACTGGTAGATTGTGCACAAATCTGTGGTCTGTTTGGCCAAATGAGCTTGCAGTTTTGAAAATGTCATCTCAGTTTCAAGAAATGTGCCAAATCTATGGAGAAAAACTGTAGTGATAAAACTTCAAATCAAAAAGAGCAATTTGCCCAGCTATCTTTTCTTCTGTTTCTAGGTATGGGCTGGTGGGCAGTGATGTTTTGGACAACGTAGCCTACGCTCGAGCTTTTAATACGGATCATCAGACGCAGCTGCTTTATCAGGCATCTGCCATGATGGCCGAGTCCAGGTCAGTTGGGATAAAGGATTTATGATTTTTATTTGTTTTTTTATTCTGTGTTATTGCACAACATTTCACATCATTGTTAAATAATGATGTTGGACAATTTATTTATTATTTATATTATTTGTATCTTCTTTAGTTAGTTGCTCAGTGGCCTTGTAGTAGAGTGTCTGCTCTGAGACTGTGAGGTCATACCAAAGACTATAAAAATGCGACCCAGTAGCCCGCTGCTTGATCACATTAACTCTTTCACTGCCACTGACGTTTAAAGACGTCAAGTAAAAACCTACCGAGCACTGCCAATGACGTCAAAAGACGTCATCCAATGATTTTTATTTTTTATTTTTTAAACGGGTAGAGGAAACCCTTCCGCATGTCTGGTGAAAGTTTCCAGCCTGTCTGTTGTGCCTAATGACTATTTTTGGCCCCTAGAGGGCAGCGATGACTCTCTTTTGACAAGATCGGGTGGGCGTCAGTAGAGGCGGAGGCTAGAGCGTCGAGCAGGAGATGAGAATGGAAGACAAAGGAAAAATGGCGGCCGGTCGCGAGGAGCTCACGCCCGAGCCGTTTTTTTCAAAGACCAAAAGCATCGCTGAAAGAGCACATTGTTGACGACGATGATCATCATCGATGATGAAGATGAGGGTGGTGACTCCGTGGTTGGGAAGCATTGACGCGGCAGTAGAAGACGTTAGATGGAGGAGGGAACGGGCAATGGCGAGCGTTTGCAAGCAGCTCTACACTTACAAGACGAAAGGCATCGACCAACGCTAAAATAGTACATTGATGACGACGATGATCATCATCGATGATGATGAAGGTGAATCCGAGCTTGACGGCGAAATTGGAACCGCTGACGCGGCGGCTATGACGGTGTCTTAACGCGGAGCGCAACCGAGCACGCACAGGCGGACGTTCGATCGGACGACGGAGAGTGCCCCGAGTCCAATGCATATTCATCGGAGGAAGTGTGTACAGTCTGCTACTTGCTTTTTATTCCCCGGGAAAAAAGCCCGTCAAGAAAGTGTAGCGTTTGCACGCAAAACGGACCAATGCGAAAGTGAAAGTAAACTGTTGTGCGAGTCCTGGCGTCTCCTTGCACGCAGGGGAGCGTTACAAAAGGAAAAACTGTATTTGAAACATCCACATAATTGTAAGTAGTACCACAGTTGCACACATTTGTAAATAGTTTGCGAAATTGTTTTGTCAAATTGTTACACTGTTGAATGGAAATAAACGTATTTTGCAATCAAAAAACACTTTTTCATTGTTGGTGAAAGCGTTTTACAGAAGTAAAGCACTATTTAGGTGTTTGTGGCATCATTCATGGACAAAAAGAAGTGTACAATTCACTAGAGTGCATGAAATAACATCGTTTCACAAAAAGCTCTTTTTCTCCATTTTTTGTTTCAAAACAGAGAATTTCGGTGAAAGTAACCATTTTCTATTGTTGATTACTGAAGAACGGAATAAGGTAGAAACAAATCTTTCATTTGGTAGTATGTGTGTTTCCATAGTCCAAACACAACATTTTCTGTGGACCTTGAAAGATCACTCAAAATGCTTAAATCGGCTGGCAGTGGGGACAACCCGTTTCTGAAAACGTCTGGCAGTGAAAGAGTTAAGGGTTGGAATTGGGGTGTTATATCACCAAATGATTCCTGAGCGGGGCACCGCAGGGGATGGGTCAAATAGGGAAAACAAATTTCACAATCAGTGGTAACCTTAACTCTTTTACTTCCCTACGTTATCATAAACATTGTGGGTACCACATGAAAGATCACGTTCCATTCTTTCATTAGAAAAAAAAGTATGTTTGTACCTCATTCCGTTCTTTAGTAATCACCATTTAAAAATAGGTAATTTGAGTGACATTAGGCGAAAATTGAAAAGATAAGGAGAAAACGAGCTTTTTGTGAAAACATAAATTTTTTGCACAATAGTGATTTTGACACTGACATTTTTTGTTTAGTGACATCGTAAACTAGATTTTAATGTGACAAAGGCTTTGATCTTTCACATCCTTGAAAACGGTCTATTTCATTAGGTTTGTCATGTTTCATTGTAATTTCATACAACCAGGAGCCCATTGAAAAGGGATTCAATGCAGCCATTGAGGAGAAAAAAAACATTATAAAGATGATAGGAAGGAGCTGGTTTCTCCAGGGGCTTACTGGAAACACAACGGTGTGCCGGTCAGAGCACAGACAGGAAGAGACAGGACTCCAGGGTGTGATTCAGTAGCCTTTACTGAATGGATGATTTCCAGGAATATACATTGACATGACATGAGTTTGATTGAATGAACTTTAAATTGACTGGAAAGGTAATTGGAATTAATCTTAAAATTGACTTGACATTGATATTGAGCTGCAAATTGAATGATTCTGAAATGGAATGAGTCTGAAAAACAATCAGAGGAAAATAATAACTACTAGCTCTCAATATTAGTTTAAATAAACAAAGGCTCAAAATATATCACCAAGCTATATAGTAATGTCCAAAAGGCTGGCTGCATCTCAACAATACAAAAAAGCTACAAGGAAAAATATATATCGCTCCTCGAGCAGTGGAGGGGAAGAGGTGAGCAGACACTGAATAGAGCTTGAGGAAAAACAGTGCAAGGACGCCATCAATTGGCTGTAAAAGATCACTGCACTTAGTGACAGCTTGAGAAGCCTACATACATTCAACATAGATCCACCACTCCCACAATAACGCAGCTCGGAGGAGCGATACTCATCACTTAGCGGGACACTACAATATGCAAATACAATACAGCATACGCATATACTCGAATATTAATGACCGCGAACGACGGCGGCACAATGCTAGGGGGCCTCCGTCTCAGGATACACGACTTGTGGGAGCGATCAATCCGGCTGCCCCATCAGCAGACTGTTGGGAGTCACAGGGTCGGCATTGGCTGCGTCGGCGGAGACGTAGCCCAAAGGCTTGGAGTTGAGGATGGACTCCACTTCCAGCAGGACCGTGAGCAGGACATCCTCGTAGACAGGTTGGGCTCCAACACAGGTGTACAGGGCAGTCTTTACAGAGCGGATTTCTCGCTCCCACACCCGCCAAAATAAGGAGCCGCAGGGGGGTTAAAGTTGAAGTAAATTTTCTGACTTGCAAGCTGTTGCTGTAGAGTCGGTGTCATGTTGGCAAAGGCCTCTTGCAGTTCACGCTCTCCACCCTTGAAGTTAGTGCCTTGGTCGGACTACAACTCTGCAGGGGTTCCGCGTCTGGCTATGAACCTGCGGAGAGCCATCAGTTATGCGTCTGCATCCATGGTCCTCAAAAGGTCCAGATGGACTGCCCGAGTTGTTAGGCACTTAAAGATTATTCCCCAGCGCTTCTCTTGACGTCGGGCCACCTTGACCAACATCGGCCCGAATCAGTCCACACCCGTTGAGTAGAAGGCTGGCTTGAATAATCTGAGGTGGGCAGCTGGTAGATCTGCCATCTTGGGAATGGAGGGTTGAGCTCTCCAGCGTCAGCATTCAGCACAGGAATGCTGGTGTCTGCGGACTGCTTCTCTGCCTCTGAGGATCCAGAACGACCTCCGCAACTCAGCGTAGACCCGCTCTGGACCGGGAAGGTGTAGTTCACTGTCGTACTTCTGGATAAGCAGCCGGGTGACTGAATGTGATGGGTCGAGAACAACCGGGTGTAAGGTCGAGTCACTAAGGCCTTCTGAACGCCATCTAATCTTACCAAGCCAGATGATCTATCGAGTTCAGGGGATAAGGTCAGTAAACAACTCTTGGGTAAGACAGGCTTCCCCTTAGCTAGCAGCTTGTAGTCTTCAGGAAACGATTGTCGTTGTACCTCCAGCAACATTGCTGTATCAGCTTGCTGGTACTCTTTTGTACTTGCAGAGGAGTCTGAGGAACTCTGTCCATAAAGCTCCTGGGCCTTGGCTTCGATTAACCCCGGCCAAGTGTTGTATACGGTCACTTGGACTTGTCAGCGAGGTAACTGTCAGGGCACAGAAGGTAATCTTGCGTAGCTCAGCCGGGACCTCGGTTGGCTCTGTATTGGGCTTCTGTGGCCAGTTGTCTCGACTTTGAAGGTGGAAGGAAGGTCCCTGGGACCATCTGTTTGGTTCGTTAAGTTCTCTCGGGGATTTTCCTCGTATCAGGTAGTTCTGTGTGAGCTCTCGGATGTCTACCTTATAGGCTTTGATTCTTGATTCTTCAGGAGGCGTCTCTCGGTGCTGCGTAGCAGCGGCATAGCAGAATCTTTGGGGGCAACAAACGGCGGCATGTCTGGATGGCGACGCAGTGGTGCTGCGTACCTTTGGGTGCCATTCACGTTAATGCAAAGGGTCTTGGCAGTGGCTCTGCTTAAAGCTAACTGGTCTTGCTTGGACCGCACTACTTCCTTTTCTGGAGGATGAAGGACAGAGTCTGTTTTCCACAGCCTCTCAACGTGTTTATATCGCTCCTCGAGCAGTGGAGGGGAAGAGGTGAGCAGACACTGAACAGAGCTTGAGGAAAAACAGTGTAAGGACGCCATCTATTGGCTGTAAAAGATCACTGCACTTAGTGACAGCTTGAGAAGCCTACATACATTCAACATAAATCTACCCCTCCCACAATAACGCAGCTCGAAGGAGCGATACTCGTCACTTAGCGGGACACTACAATATTCAAATACAATACAGCATACATCCTAGGTGTGTGAGACAGTCAGTGGTACTTTAACCTTAAGGGTGAAATACCTTAATTTTGTCTACTTCCCAAACAAACTATGTTAGTCAATCTCATTTAATAAATTTTGCATGACCACCAGGAGTGACTGAAACAAAAACATTCTGCCCATCATGGCCCAACACGGATACCCTGTTTTTGGACTGTGATAAAATCGGAATGTTACCTTTGGCCTTGGGAGTCATTAAGTGGCCCAGCTATCAAGCTTGCACCTCCAGCTTGATCAAATTCACACCTGCTTCGCCAGCATGGAACTACGTGGCTGTGTTGTAACCTTATGCCAGAGAATCCCATTGGACAGGAAGAAGATTCTCTTGAAATGTAAAGTGCATTACAAATATTTTTTTTATTATTATTATTAACTCTTTGACTGCCAAAAACGTTAAATAACATTTAGTAAAATCCCACGGAGGAGCGCCAAAGACGTTAAAAGACGTTCACCAAGTTTTTTTTTTTGGGGGGGGTGGAAACGGGTAGAGGAAAGCCTTGGCCAGCTGTGCTGAAAGTATCAAGCAGATCTAGTTAGTATAATGCCTATTTTTAGCCCCTAGATGGCAGCGATGACTCTCTTTGGACAAGATTGGGTAGGCGTCAGTAGAAGACGTGAGGCGGAGCTAGAGTGTTGAGGGGATAATGGCTGAGGAAGCCATAATGGCGACCGGTTGCAAGCAGCTCACGCTTGAGCATTTTTTTCAAAGACGAAAAGCATCGACCAATGCTAAAGAGCACATTGATGACGACAATGATGATGATGGTGACTCCGAGGTTGACGCCGAAGTTGGAAGCGTTGACGCGGCGGCTATGATCACGTCATAAAGCCTCACCGGCTAGCGATGCTAACGCCGGAAAACGCGGAGCACAACCGAGCACTTCTGCTCAGGCGTACGTTCAATCGGACGACGAGTCCAATGCATATTCATCGGAGGAGTGGGTACAGTCTGATCACGGAGAAGACACTGGTTCTGGACTACGATGCCACCATGAATGGAGTGGATACGATGGATCAGAACATCTCTTACCACCCGGTATAGGAACAGAAGGACATGAGGAAGCCAGACGTAACACCACCGTATCATGATCCTGAGAGTAGACTTGATGGCAACATGGCCAAACACACACTGCAGTATATACTTGCTATTCCCCGGAAAAAAAGGCTGGCAAGAAAGTGTATCGTCTGCACGCGAAGGAGCCATCGCAGTGAAACTAATCTGTTGTGCAAATCCTGCTGCGTCCACTTGCACGTAGGGGAGTGTTACAAAAAGGAAAACTGTATTTGAAACATCCACACAATTGTAAATAGTACCACGGTTGCACACATTTGTAAATAGTTTGCCAAATTGTTTTGTCAAATTGTTACACTGTTGAATGTAAATAAACGTATTTTGCTATCATAAAACACTTTTTCATTGTTGGTGGTAGTGTTTTACAGAAGTAAAACACTGTTTAGGTGTTTGTGGCATCATTCATGGAAAAAAAAAGGTGTCAAATTCACTAAAGTGCACGAAATATCGTTTCACAAAAAGCTTGATTTCTCCGTTTTTTGTTTCAAAAGAGAGCATTTGGGTGAAACTAACCATTTTCTATTGTTGATTACTGAAAAACGGAATAAGGTAGAAACAAACTTTTTTTTTCTGATGAAAGATGAGAGTTCAATCTTTCATTTGGTAGTATGTGTGTTTCCATAGTCCAAATTTTCTGTGGACCTTGAAAGATCAGTCAAAATGCTTAAATCGGCTAGCACTGACAGCATCCCTTTTCTGAAAACGTCTGGCAGTCAAAGAGTTAAGTGGAACGTATGCCGACATACAGTCAAGCGGAGCAGTGCCGACATATTGTTTATATACAGGAAATGGCCCTGGCTGAGGATTGCCAGGCATGAGAACCCGAAAGACTCAAATGAAAGATGACTTGAGTCTATTGGGTTCTCATGCATACAGTATGAGGTAGGGCTGGAACAGTTTTTTATTTATTTTATTTTTTTACAAAAATGTTATTGAGTTCTTTACAACAAGTTATCTTTTCCATCTGATAAGAGTTCTCAATTTTTTTATCCAAAATTTAGAGGAGGGAGGTTCAGTTTGCAACCAAGAGCTTGTAATGCATTTCAGAGCTGCTGTGAAAAGAATGTTTAAAATACATGTTGCAGCCTGTCCCTGCACCCCTGGTGGAGTGGTACCAAGTACAGCCCACCATTGAGTCCCTTGGTATTGTAACTTGAAAAATCTGGTTCATAGCCCTGTACAACTCCATCCCAGAAGCCCTGTAGTTTGGAGCAAGACCAAAAAATATGTGTGTTATTAGGCACCTCAGTGCCACAGTTCCTCCAACACACTCGGAACATTAGGGGTCATCGTAGCAACAAAGTCTGGGGTCCTGAAATATACATCAAATATTCCATTTAAATTCTTTCCATGTGTTAGAGTTAGTGGTCTGGTGTGCCGCCGTACATACCTCTCCACTTTTCATTAGATATAATCCGGCCCGTCTCCATTTCCCATCTTTGTTTTGCAGAAATGGGCCAATCATGAGCCAATAATACAAATATTTTACAAAGCTTTGTAATAACTTTTTTGTCCTCTCGCTGTTGCTGGTGATGGGTTCATAATTTCCCCCCATTCTTTATGACATGTCAAAAAGGACCGTATTTGCAAATACCTTTATAAAAAAATAAAAAAAATAAAAATAAAAAAAACAGCTTTTTGAAGCTGTGAATTTTTCCCTAGATGTTTGAATGACAAACAATTGTATCCATCAAGCGATGAACATGGACAAGACCCTGATCAGCCCATTTACGAAAGCCCACATCTAAATTATTTGGAGTGAAGGATTTCAAGTGTGCAATGCTAGACAGAACAGAAAAAGTGAGTTGGCAGCTTGAAGTCAAGTCTGACTCTCTTCCATAGGTCAAGCGTGTTTTTAGTCCACCTTCCTAGACCCAAAACCGGAATGTCGACAAATGGCAATACTTGCAAAGGTACAGAGCAAATTGTTTGTTCAATGCTTAACCATCAAGTATGAGCATCACTTTGCATCCATGAAATCAAAGGTTTCAATTGTGCTGCCCAGAAATAATATTTCAGAAGTCCACCTTCTTCCTTAACTCTTTGTTAAGTTTTTTATATTTTATCCGGGAGCGCTTCCCCTGCTATCTGAATTTTGAAAAAAAAATTGTCCAGTTCTTCAAATATAGACTTAGGTATTTCTAAAGGCAGCATTTTAAATAGGTATAAAAACCTTGGTAAAACATTCATAGGAATGGATTCTATGCGTCCAAGGAGCGAGATGCAGTGCTGACCAACGATCTAAGTCGTTTTTTATAGTAGTAATTATTCTGCCATAATTTGCATGATAGAAGTTGTCTAATGAGATGGGAATATAAATTCCCAAATACTTTATTCCTTCTTTTGGTCAACGAAAACCCGCTTTGTCGTTTTAGTTCCAGCGGGATATCACCCAAAACATCCATGGCCTCTGTCTTATCAACATTGATTTTATACCCAGAGTAATAACCATATAATGATAACTTCTTCATTAGACATGGAATTCTAGAGGACGCTTCAGTCAAATGCATAAGGACGTTGTCAGCATACAAGAGATATTTTATGTTCTTCTTTGCCAATCAACACTACTTTTATATCATCAGTTGAGCTAGTGGTTCGATACTAATGGCAAAGAACAAGAATGACAGTGGGCATCCTTGCCGGTATACACGTTTCAAATTAAACCTTGCAGACCAGAACCTGTCCACCCTGACAGCTGCTTGAGGGGAAGAATATATTGTTTCAATCCAATCAATAAACTTAGGGCCAAATTTATTTATTTTTAGCGTATGAATTTAATATTTCCATGACACTCGGTCAAGCGCCTTTTGTGTATCTAATGACAGGACAGTTGTCCTGGTCTTACTCGGTTTTTGATGTGATAATATATTAAGTAAGCGCCTTAAGTTATTTCCATAGTGTCTCCCAGTAATAAAACCTTCCAAACATTGATCTGGATGAATGATTTTAGTTATTTTGTTAAGACGTGCTAGTATTGCTGTCAAAATATGTACATCCATTTAGCATAGATAAGGGCCTGTAAGAGCCACAATTGGTAGGATCTTTGCCAGCTTTATGTAATACTGCTATTGTAGCTTCTGACCAGGATGAAGCCATTGTTTTGGTTTCTAATGAGTAATGGTAGGCATTTAAGAGGAGGGTGGTAACTTCTTCCTGAAAACACTTATAAAACTCATCTATTATTCCGTCTGGCCCAGTGCATTTGTTATTTTTAAAAGATGAGATAATCTATTTAATTTCCCAATCACAAATTGATTCGTCCAGGCCTGCAGATTCAGGCAGTACAGTTAGATTAATACTTTGTAGAAATTGTGCTATTTTAGAATCATCGATACATATATAAGTATCTTGGTACAGGAGTTTATAAAAAACTATAAAAAGCTTCAGCTATCTCCTTGGTTTTGGACTACAAATTTGCTTCCCACTTTTATTTTATGCACAATATTAAAGGATTGTTGTTTTTGTCATTTAAAAGCCAAGAGTCTGCTTGCTGTATTTCCATGTTCATAATACTGGTGCTTGGCAAATCGTAAGTTCAACCAAAATTTTTTCTGATAAAAATTGAAGTTGAATTGAAGAATCCTTGAAGTTGGTCACGAAGCTATACTGAGATATGCTAGGTTAGATAACGTCCCTTGTTTGTGTTTATGTTCCAGTTCACGGATTTTGGCCTCTAATTCTAATTGTTTAGCAATCTTACGTCGCTTTCTTGCTGTAGTGTAAGAAATAATACTCCCTCTTAGATAAGCTTTAGCACAATCACACAATACAATGGGAGATATGCCTGGAGTATTGTTTTGTATTCTTAAACTCAGTTTTAATAAAATTGGCAAATTCTGTGTCATTAAGGAGAGAGGCATTAAATCTCCATTGCTTTGGTGTTTGTGTCAAGTCCAGATCCTACTGTAGAATGACCGGTGCGTGGTCTAAAATTGTGATGGGCATGATATTCATGTTTTCGACTGCAGTTCAGCTTCAGGAGTAAAAAAAAAAAAAATCCATTCTAGTATAGATTGCATGTCTGTTAGAGTATAACGTAAAGTCTCTCCCTTTCGGGAATTTGCATCTTCATACATCTACAATCCTGCCTCTGCAGACAAATATTTGAGATTTTTTTCCTATTTTTGATATGGCGATTTGAGATGCAGACTGCCTATCTTGTTGAGACATTACACAGTTGAAATCTCCACCCATAAGTAAGAGGCCAGAGCTATGCTCCGCGATCCTATTAAATAACTTAATAAAACCTGGTTGATCCTCATTTGGGGCACAAACATTAACAATAGAGACTGCAATGCCATCTAGGAGACCATTCACAAGTATAAACCTACTTTCTTCATCTCTATGTACTAATGTTACAACAAAATTAATGTTTATGCATCAATATTGCCACCCCTCTTCTTTTCCCAGAGCAGTGAGATGAATATTACACTTTAGCAGCCCAGGATTTCCTTAGTTTCTGGTGTTCATCATCTGATAAATGGGTTTCTTGCAATAAAGCAATTTGGCATTTGAGGTGTTTAAGCTGTAATCATATTTTCTTTTTTTTGACTGGGCTATTCAATCCTCTCACATTGTAACTTATAATATAATAACTTGAACGTCCCTAGCCACTATATTTAAGCAGCAAAAAACACCGTCCGACACGATGTGCTTTATCCACTCCAAAAGGGAGGAGCAAAAACCAAACTGTGAATTAACCAAAACAAAACAGCATTGGAGCTCAGGCTCCTGCAGATCACATATGGAATTAAAGCAAGTAAGAGAAAAATATACAACATTCTTCGGTCTGAATATGCAATTACAGGTAAGGGGGGAAAAAAAGTTGCTAGTGCTACCTTTTGGAACTCATAAACCAAATTGTGCAAACAATGTATGTCATTGTTCACACCAGCTAAGACTGGTTTTATGTTTTCGAGCATACAGTACCTTAAGATTACCCTCCAGTCACGGAAAGGATAATGAACTGGATGTAAGTCGTGGCTTTGGCGGGATCTTGAAACTCCAGGCTTTCATTCTTGAAGGTGATTCGGAATCTTGCTGGATAGAACAATCCAAAACACACGTCACGACGCCCCCGCAAAGCTTTCCGTGCATTTCCTGTGGTGTAGTCCGGGAAAAAGCTGATCCTTTTTCCATTGTACATCAGCGGAGCTTTCTCCCTGGCTCTTCTCAAGAGGTCCACAGCATCTCCATCGTAGTGCATCTTGGCAGCGATCACTCTGGGCCTGTTGTCACCTGGCTTCCTGGGTGCAAGTGTACGGTGCGACCGATCAACTTTGACATCCCTGTGAAGCTGAAGAACTTGTCTGATGATTTTAGACACTTCCTCTGGACTACTGGAGTTTGGATATTCATCGATGCCCACAATGTGGATGTTTCCACGCCTCATCCTTCCTTCCAAATCTTCACACTTCTCCTGAAGTGATTTTACATCGTTCTGGAGCTCTTTCACCGTGGCTTTCAATTTGGTTACATCATCAGACTATGCAGACATATCATCCTTCACTTCCTGGACGTTGGTTTCGATGCTATCAAAGTCATTCACCAGGGCGTTGTTAAGTTCCTTTCTTAAGATTTGTGTGATGTCGCCTCTCAAGGTCATCAGAATCTAAGCTTTGATGTCGTCGCCCATGTCCTGATGTGTCAGTGAGCTCTTGGAGTTGTCCGATTCGGCAGCTTGTAGCTTCTCAGTCCGCCTGTTGGGCTTCTCAGTCCGCCTGTTGGGCTTCTCAGCAGCGCCGTCGAGCTTAAATTTCTGTAGTTTAACAGCCATGTGCAGAAATGAGCCACGTTAGCGAGTCCTTGAAGGTTCAAAGTTCAAAGTAATACACAAATGTACATCTTTACTCCATTTTGGCTCGCCGTCCCTCCTCCAGGCTGGAACAGTTTTTGACAACCGTTAAAGCTGATCGGTTTAATAGTTTCATAGTTTAGTAATCGTTTTTTAATAGTTTAATAGAGGCTGCTCCCCCAGCCTCGGCGCGCGCCCAGCCCCGCTTCGCAACCCAGCCCGACCGACCCAGCCCTTAGAGCCAATCCTTGTCCCGAAGTTACAGACCTGACTTGCCGACTTCCCTTACCCGCCTTGTTCTTACATGCTAGAGGCTATTTACCTTGGAGACCTGCTGGGGATATGGGTACGGCCTGGCGCGAGATTTACACCCTCTCCCCCGGATTTTCAAGGGCCGGCTCACCGGATGCCGCCGGAACCGTGACTCTTTCCAGGGCGCGGGCCCCTATCGAGCGAACCCATTACAAGGGCGCCCTGCCCTTCACACAGAAAGGAGAACTCTCCCCGGGGCTCACGCCGGTTTCTCCGGGATCGTTCGCGTTGCCGCACTGGGTGCGCGGGGCTCCGGCCCATTCCAGGTTCAGGGATTTGAACCAGATTCCCTTTCGATCGAACAAGGGCGACGTAGGCCATCACCCCGCACTTCGTAACGGCGCTCGCCCATCCCTTAGGACCGACTGACACATGTTCAACTGCTGATCTTGTGGAGAATTAAGGACGCAGCTGTCGAGGAAGGACGCATCTGTAATGACTATCATAATAAATATATATGACTGATGCGTATAGTAAGAATCGATGGGGATGGGTTACTAATAAGCCATTTATCATTCATCAGCCCTTCTTTTGGATGTCAATGTTGCAAGTTATATGATGTGATTGATGTAACCTGTAATAATGTGTCCGAAAGGAAAAAATGAATAAAACTAAGCAAAACCCTTCTCCACTTCGGCCTTCAAAGCTGCCGTTTGAATATTTGCTACTACCACCAAGATCTGCACCCACGGCGGCTCCACCCGGGCCCGCGCCCGAGGCTTCCGTCCGGCCCTTCTACTCGTCGCGGCTAATCGTCCCTGTATTGCCCGCGACGGCCGGGTGTGGGCCAGACGCTTCAGCGCCATCTTCAGTCTTTCAATGTCTCCACAGCCTCCTCGGACCACATCTTCCCTGTGTAGGTCGTAGCTGGTTGTCTGTGTACTAAAGGCTTGTACACAGGGAGAACATACACAAAATCATGGTCGTATCTCCCCAGAGGAGGAAGGGGTGAGGATGTGTATGCCTCCTTGATGTTGGCATAAAAGAGATCAAGGGCCTTATTTCCTCTGGTGTGGCAGATGACATACTGTCTGAAAGTTGGCAATGTAGGAGGAGGGCTTGTGGATGCTGCTCACAGCCGAGTGGAGAGCTTTGCTGGCCGTGTTAGCATTTGCAGAGGGGAGAACATATGCTACGATTGCGATGACATGCGAGAGTTCCCTCGGCAGATAGTATGGCCGCATACTAACTGCCAGCAGTTCAGTCTCTACTGCAGAGTATATTAATATGGCTGGGGTTGTACCACTTATCATTCACAAACCCGGCAAGCCCCTCTTCCTTCTTCTTACCGCTGTCTCGCTCATAAGCTGGAATGACAAGCACATGAACTATCCTGATTTTTATTGGTTAAATGTGAAATTAAATGTAACATATAAGGTGAAATATCTTGGACACATCACTCACAATATGGTAGATGATCATATCTACAGTTAATGTAGGATATTGTATGCCCAGGTTAATACACTGCTGCGCAAGTTTGGTCCATGTTCTGATGATGTAAAGTTGTTCCTGTTTAAATCATATTGTACACCTTTGTATACAGCTCACCTTTGGCATAGTTATAAAAAAGCAAGTATTTACAGGCTTCAGGTGGCCTATAACGATGCTCTGTGAGTGCTTTTAACTCTTTGACTGCCAAGCATTTTCAGAAAAGAGAACATGTGAGTGCCAGCTGATTTAAGCATTTTGACTGATCGTTCAAGGTCCACAGAAAATTTTGCGTTTGGACTATGGAAACACAGGTACTACCAAATGAAAGATTGAACTCTCATCTTTCATCGGAAAAAAAAGTTTGTTTCTACCTTATTCAGTTTTTCAGTAATCAACAATAGGAAATAGGTTAGTTTCACCCAAATGCTCTGTTTTGGACCAAAATATGGAGAAATCAAGCTTTTTGTGAAACGATATTATTTCATGCACTCTAGTGAATTGGACACCTTTTTTTTTTCTATGAATGATGCCACAAACACCTAAATAATGCTTTACTTCTGTAAAACACTACCACCAACAATGAAAAAAGTGTTTTATGATAGCAAAATACGTTTATTTACATTCAACAGTGTAACAATTTGACAAAACAATTTGGCAAACTATTTACAAATGTGTGCAACTGTGGTACTATTTACAATTGTGTGGATGTTTCAACTACACAGTTTTTCTTTTTGTGTGGTATATTGTGTAACCACTCTCCTGCGTGCAAGGGGACGCAGCAGGATTTAAACCACAGATTAGTTTCACTGTGATTGCCTCTTCGCGTGCAGACCCTACACTTTCTTGCCGGCCTTTTTTTCCGGGGAGTAGCAGGTATATACTGCAGTGTGTGTTTGGCCATGTTGTCATCAAGTCTACTCTCAGGATCATGATACGGTGACCTGGTGTTACGTCTGGCTTCCTCATGTCCTTCAGTTCCTATACCGGGTGGTAAGAGATGTTCTGATCCATCTTATCCACTCCATTCATGGTGGCATTGTAGTCCAGAACCAGTGTGTTCTCTGTGATCAGACTGTACCCACTCCTCCGATGAATATGCATTGGACTCGGGGTACTTTTCATCATCCGATTGAACGTCCGCCTGTGCAGAAGTGCTCGGTTGTGCACCACGTTTTCCGGCGTTAGCATCGCTAGCCGGTGAGGCTTTACGACGTGATCGAAGCCGCCGCGTCAACGCTTCCAAATTCGGCGTCAACCTCGGAGTCACCATCATCATCATCAATGTGCTCTTTAGCATTGGTCGATGCTTTTCGTCTTTGAAAAAAATGCTCAAGCGTGAGCTGCTTGCAACCGGTCGCCATTTTCGCTTCCTCAGCCATTCTCCCCTCAACACTCTAGCTCCGCCTCACGTCTTCTACTGACTCCTACCCGATCTTGTCCAAAGAGACTCATCGCTGCCATCTAGTGCCCATAAATAGCGTTAACGTTTTTGGCTGCACTCATGTGGATTTTACTAAACGTTATTAAACGTTTTTGGCGGTCAAAGAGTTAAGAAGGCCACGATGGACTAGTGCAACTGAGATGTTTGTCTCTGCGCGAGTAAACACTTTGCAAGCTGTACTAAGAATTTTAATGTATAGTTTTATTGGTAGACTGGAAAAGTCTCAAAATGAAATTTCGGTGTCACACACGAATATTGGATGGAGTGCATTTCTCTACCTGTCAAACATATGGAAACACTGGTATGCCTGTCTTCTTAATGTGCAACTGTATTGTATATTATTCTATTATAACTGTATTGTATATTATATTATATTATATTAGATTATTTTTGTGTGTGTGCTTGTTTTGTTTGTTTTTAAGAGTGGACCCTGAGTCTTAAATAAAATTTAATTGAATAATACAGGCTGGCAAGGCAAAGAGACAAGAGGATATGCAACAGGTTAGGGAAATAAAGGATAGGATGGAACTGTGTTGACAGATACTAGTAGTGTGGTGGGAAGATGGAAAGAGTACTTGAAAATGAGAGAGAATGAAGAGTAGAAGAGGTGACTGTTGTGGACCAGGAAGTAGCAAAGATTAGTAAAGATGAAGTGAGAAGGGCATTGAAGATAATGAAGAGTGGAAAGGCACTCGGTCCTGATGATATACCTGTGGATATATGGAAGTGTCTAGGAGAGGTAGCAGTAGAATTTCTGCCTGGATTGTTAAACAGGATCTTAGATAGTGAGAAGATGCCTGAGGAATGGAGGATAACTGTGCTGGTGCCCATTTTTTAAGAACAAGGGAGACGTGTGGAGTTGTAGCAACTACAGAGCAATAAAGCTGATGAGTCGCACAATGAAGCTTTGGGAAAGAGTAGTTGAAGCTAGACTGAGGGCAGAGGTGAACATTTGTGATCAGCAGTATGGCTTCATGCCCCCCAAAAAAGAGTGCCACAGATGCAGTATTTTTGTCTTTTCAGCTCTGAGGATGTTGATAGAGAAGTACAGAGAAGGTCAGAAGGAGCTACATTGTGTCTTGAAAGATAGTGAGTATATGGGCAGAAGGATGCTGAGTTTCCAAATGCCAGGCAAGAGGTCAAGAACATAGGTGTCAAACTCCGGTCCTGGAGGGCTGCACTCCTGCAGGTTTTGGATGTTCCCCTCTCCAACACAGCTGGTATATGATCAGCTCATCAGCAAGCTCTGCATATGCCTGATAACGATCCTGCTGATTGGAATCATCTTATGTTGGAAGAGTGAAACCGGCAAAACCTGCAGGTATGCGGCCCTCGAGGACCGGAGTTTGACACCTATGGTCTAGAGGAAGACCATAGAGGAGGTTTATGGATGTAGTTAAAGAGGACATGAAAGTAGTAGGTGTGGGAGCAGAGGATGCAGAGGACAGGGTTAGATGGAGGCAACTGATTCGCTGTGGTGACCCATGAAGGGAAAATCCAAAAGGAAAAGAAGAAGATGCTTGTTTGTTTTCATGTTTGTAATGAAATGTAGACCAGTGATTCTTAACTATTGGGCTGCACCATCTAGTCCGCCGCAAAGTAATTTCAGTTTAGTAACTCTGGGCCACAAGGGCAGCTTTCAATTGAGTCTTTGTACACATGTGAAAACCCCCCACGTGTAGAAAAAAAAATCTGTCCACACTGCCTTTAATCTTGCCAGCTGAATTTTCACGGTATTTGTTCAAAAATACTACAAAAATCCATCTAGTACTGCTACTGCTGTTTCATTCGCAACCGACCTTTTTTAGGTCGGACCAATTAGGCGTTGTTTAGGGCAGGACATGCAGCTGTGACAAAACCAGGAATCGCCGACTCCGAGGGAAACGGACAAACCTAATGTAACACTAGAGCTTCTGGAAGACGAGTGTATCGTGGATCACTCCAAAGGAAGGTCGTGAGAAAGAAAACAGCATTCCGAGTGGGAATAACTCCAGCACAACTTTATTGTGTCGTCTCGCTCTCGAGTCACAACAATGGTCTCAATCGCTCCCCCTTTCTTTCCATGTATCTTTCCGCCAATTGCGCTCATTTACAATAGTTCCGTCCCCCCAAATCAGAAACAAAATAGATTCCCACAAATGCATATATCAATGTAAAAATAAATCCTCTTACACTAAGTATCTGGTAAAGATACCTATGGCGCGGGATTCAAACAGCAGACACTGGTTGCTGGACGACCCTCAACCTCTTGAGCCACGGCCACTCTACCTCCTTAACCACGGTCGCCCATTTATGGAATATAATTAATGGAATATATCCATTTTCCCAACTCAAGAAATTGTAATGATGTTGCAGTAGTACAATCAGCTGTTTTTTTCATCCCTGTACCAAAACTTAAAAAAAAAAAACATTGGCCTTTTTGGCACCCCTGCACATGAAATGAACTTTTGCATTTTTCTGTTCTTTGTGTCTGTTGATAGATATGCTCTGCTAATAGTCGACAGTGCCACAGCTCTTTATAGAACAGACTACTCGGGCAGAGGTGAGCTTTCAGCCAGACAAGGACACTTGGGACGCTTTCTTCGCATGCTGCTCAGGCTGGCTGATGAGGTATGTATCTTCTTTTTTTTAATATATATATATATATATATATATATATATATATATATATATATATATATATATATATATATATATACACATAGACTGACGTCACAGGATCGCAAGCCCGCCCCTTATGTTGGGGCAACTTCCCAGCGGACTCAGCTGTGTTTGTATTGTGTTTACACCAAATGTTCTTTTGTTATTGATGATGATGAATGTCACCCCCAGCTTCCTCTAACGTTACCTGTGTAAGCAAGACGTATGCGGAAGATTTAGCTCAACACTCATTGCAGCGGTACACGTTGATACGTTTGATTAGTGAATCGCTTTGATTACAAACATTTGCTGAGAGTGCCGGGACCGGACAACATGGCAACATATGCTCTCAGGTAGGATGGCTCACAAAACACGGACATTCTTGCGTCTTCTGTACTTTCGGCTTTTATTGTTTGCTATGTGCATTTTCAATTGTGAATTTGTGGTGAAGAATTTTGGCAAGTTAGCTAGTTCCCCGACCGTGCTAGCCGCGCTAGTATGTTACAACAAAAACAAAAACATTGTTGATTCATCACTTATTTTCGTACATTTTAACAACAATTTCAACTTTTGGGCTGCTGGAAAAGGAAAATAAGAGACTTTAAGGAGGGTATTTGTAGAGATCTCAAAATCGAACATCTTGACAACCAGATCTATTTTTAGCCAGAGCTAGCCACGGCTAGCAGCTCACATATATCACCATCACATTATGGTAAAAGCATTGTATGATAAAAGCAACACACTTTGGTAGACTTTGTCTGTTGGAAATCCTTTCGATGTATCTTTGCAATTCTGGACACCTCTTTGTTCGTTCCCAATTTGACATTATTCCATGGACCCGTGAACGGCATACAGTGCGATGTGGGTCAAATGATGTCGTGTGAATACTATCTACAAGCTTCGTTTCACATCTTTGTTCGCCCTATTTTTGTACCATTGTGAAGCGGTTTGTGAAAATCCAGAATGAATCAACGTAACTTGTAGTAAGCAAACACGAGCGCTCCTCAGCATTTGCTTGCGTCTCGTTGCCATTTGCCACACCAAACGCCTGCTGGGTCGGTGGCGTCATGTAAATACTATGTATACTTAGCCCACTTTGTTTTAAGATCATCAAACAAACTAAAATGTCGGAGAGAGAGCGCAAGTTAAAACAAAATGTTTTGAAAAAGTGATTTCATTTATTAAGGAAAAAAAAACTTCAAAGCTACCTGGCCCTGTGTGGAAAGAGTACTTGCCCCCAAAACCTAATACCTTAGTTGGCTTCACCCACTCTTGCAGAATTGCTTTGACTCTGCAACACTGGAGTGTTTTGGAGCATGAATAATGCCCTTTTGAGATCATGCCACAGCATTTCAACCAGATTCAAGACCGGATTTTGACGAAGCCGTTCTGATTCTGATACAGCCTAATGGTACCTCAGGCCCAAATTTGGTCAGCAGAGAGGTCTAAATTTAGCTGGTGTCATACTGTATGGATGTGTCTATTCTGATATGTGGTCAGCACCTCATGTTCTTATTAGTGTTGTACAGGATACCGCTAGCAGTACCGTACCTCGATGTTTCGGCGTCAAAAATGGCTCTGTATCATCTTTTTTAGCACCAGTATCTAAAAAAATATGTCTTTAAGCACTGAAGCGCTCGCTGCCCGTCCACTCCTGGTTGCGAAGCATGAAGCGCCAAGTGTCATAGAGCTTTTTTTGCTTACATGGGCGACAGCCACGACAACCCAACCGACATGACAAAGCCTGTCTGTAAGCCATGCGACGGCACTACCTACACATATTTTCAATAAAAACGTGAAGAACACACGTGTGGTTTTCCATTTTCAGTTTTAGAAACGTTTTGTAATGATAGAAAAATGTTTATCGCAGAGAAGCAGAAGAAAAAGCAACAGTCACTCGCGTTCTGCAGTGGACTTGAGGTGCGTTCAATTAACAGGCACACAGTAGGAAATGCTCCTCTGCTAGTGCGCCAGGTGAAGCTTTGTACCCTCTCTATAACAGAATCCGGGTGTCCCTTTCTTAGCCATGTCCTCCGTGGCCTCCCTTGCCGAATTATACAACACGGTTCCATCTGCATAAAAGACTCAGTTTGGTTGTGAATGGAATTTGGAACCTGTTGTTGCCTTTTTAAGCGCTTTCTTCACCTCGGCATATTCCCTGCGCCGTTTTAACACGTCAGACGTGTAATCTTGATCTAGGTTTATTCTTTTCCCGTCCAGTAGAAAGCCTCGTTTTTGCTAGGCCAACTTCAGCAGTTCTTTTTTCATTCTGTAGCTCTATACTTTAGTTACAATGGACCTTGGCGAGACAGGCCCTGGATTGCGTTTTCTAGGTTGCCATTTCACCGTTTTCTAAACCGGAAGTCCGACAACACTACACCTGTAGTTCTAATTCCCAGATTCAGTCAGTAGTCTTCTGTATGAACTACTATTTACTATCAACACACTAAAATGCTATAGAAGTGATAGAAATACAGATACAAATACAGAACATGAACTCGGCTTTCCCAAAAAATTAGTTAGCCAGATCTGATTTTAAGTTACAATGGCTATAATGAAGTAAATATTTTACGTTTTAATGATGTAGGTGGATTTAATTTCATAGCAGGTGGTACATTCAGCAGGTTGGGAGTTGTGCATTGCTTCATGCTAAGGGGGAGGAGGGGCTGCCGGAGAATTCGCCACCAAGTTGACTCATGCTCTCATGTCTGTCCTCAGTCACGTCCGCCTTTTTTGTAAATAAGCAATGTGTCAACGGGAAATCCTCCCACAGTCAGTCAGATTTTGGACTTTGGTCCACACACAAGGTGCATCTCACTTTTAGGCGCACCGTAGACTTTTGAGAACATTTAAGACTTTAAAGTGTGCCTTACAGTCGTGAAAATACGGTACAACAAATATGTACAACCAGGTTGGAGGGTTACTTTTAAAATGTATTCCGTTACATTTACAAGTTACTTGTTAAAAAAATGTAGTTAGTATTGTAATCCAAATACCATAATATTAAAGTAATGTAACTTGATTATGTTTTGATTACTTAGAGTAATCAAAACGTAATCAACCATGACCATACTTGGTATTAGACCAAGTATGGTCATGAAGGAAAACTATATATAAATATCACTACATTATATATGTCTATGCAGTGGGCCTCTGCTGTTTGCGGATGATTGGGATCAGGGCAGCCTGCAAATATGGAATCAGAATCCTGCCAATACTCGAAACATCGTAATAAGGGTTTGAATTTTCCAAAATATTTTTGAATGACTTAAAAATCTCTTAAAAAGGCTTGCTGATGAGCTGTAATTAGAACTAGAAAAATTCCCACGGAAATTTCGAATGGAACTGCTGACTCTTGCAAGGTGGAAAGACGCATGTAGTACTTGTAGCAATAGTAGTAGTAGTATAGTACTAGGACTTTTAGTAGTAGCAAGTACTTGTAGTAGTAGTAGTAGTATTAGTAGTAGTTGTAGTAATTTTAGTAGTAGTCAAATGGCCAAGATGGCCGCCGACCCGGGTGGGCGAGGGGGAGAGAGTCCTTGGCGTACCTTATTAATTGGCCAAGATGGCCGCCGCCCTGGGCGAGCGGAGTGGCGAGAATCCTGGGCGTACCTAATCAATTGGCCAAGATGGTCGCCAAGCCTTGAGTACACCAAGACAAAAAGGCGGTGAGTTGAGCTCAACAGTAAGAGAGATGATTGGCTGAGGCAGTTGCTATGCAGAAGTGAGAGACCAGGCAGTATAGCTAAAAAAGCAGTGGATTCCATTGCATTAAAAATAATAATAATAATGTGTTATATTTTTATTTTTATGTATTTAAAAAAAAATGTAAATGAGCTGAACAGTTCAAAATTCAAACGATTGAAATCGGTCAAGAAATGTGGAAGTTAACCATAATCAACATAAACTAAAAGTATCTTACTGTCCTTTTAAGAAACATGCACATTCACGCACACACATTTGATTTTAACTTGTTGGACACATTTGACTTGGAGACGTCACGCACACACATTACACTGAGATACGCACACCTCGAACAAAAGCCTCTCACGACTTAACGGTTCAAGATGCAGATTCCAGAAATGGCTCGTTAGAACGGCAAAGGTTTGGGGAACGCGAGCATGTTCTCATTTTCTTAATCAGATGAAAAATGACCAAATGAGAGCAGGTTGAAAACTTATGATTTATAAAAAATGAAGAGTAAAAGTCGCCGAAATTAACATGGAAACGATAGGCGAGAAAGTCCGACTTCTCCTCGCTTAAAGTGAAAATAAAGGTTCTAAATGACACCTTCGCCAAATAAAAGTGGGTTTGTCTGAAAGAAGACACTTGTGACTACAACATGTGCGAATTTGATGTCTAGTGAGCAAAGATTGTGGCCGAGAGAAAGTCCGACTTCTCCTCGCTTAAAGTGAAAATAAAGGTTCTAAATGACACCTTCGCCAAATAAAAGTGGGTTTGTCTGAAAGAAGACACTTGTGACTACAACATGTGTGAATTTGATGTCTAGTGAGCAAAGGTTGTGGCCATGGTGACGAGTTGAAGTGAAACTTTTGGAAATAGATTTTTTGGTTCCCGCCACTCTGGGGCTAATTGCTCCACTCTGGCACACGCAATACACACCAATGTTAAAAGGCTATTTGTTTCCCTTTCGCGCACTGTCTTTGAACTCTCATAGAGAGCTTTCATTCTTTAAAATTTTTTTTGACACTGAGCTAAAGATGGGAAAAATTCATATCAGTCGGTTAACGTATGCGCGCACAGCGTGTCTTGGAAAAAGGTGCTTGATGTGTGATTTTGTCTTTCCTTTTCCCATTAATTTCAATGGGACTTTTTTGGGAATAGCGTCGCCATGGTAACTCGGAATTCTTAGAAAAACAATACCGCAGCGAGTCAGATCGAGCCGCATCGTTTGATACCTCATTTGTGCCGGTGCGATCTACGGTATGGGCCGCATTTTTGCGGAAAATAATAAACCTTTTTTCCCTTTTTCTAGGATAGTAATATGTGCCTGCTTGCTCTGCTCAGCAGTCCCATAATTAGCTGCGTGTTGAATAGGGAGACATGGAAAACAGGCTGGATAGTGGGCCCCGAGGACCAAGGTTAAGAAACTTTCTAGGTCTAGGGTGATGAGGTCTCTGCCAATTTCTTTGAAAGGATTGGCTATTTTATCTTCCTTTGCAAGATTGCATAGGTCTTTCAGATAATTGAGGAACTTCTTCTGTTCAGCAGCTGAGGACTGTGGATGTTCCAGAATTTCCTTCTTGCTTGAGGCAACAAAACAGGCAACCTCAAACCCATCAATACTAGTATCACTTCTAGTTTTGAGAGTTTGTTTGTTTATCTCGTTTATCTCCTCCTCCTGCTGCTGAGCATACAGACCCTTTGAATCACTGTCCTCCTTCAGAAACTTGATACTGTGTTTATGGCTCTGATCAAGCAAGATAAGTTAGTTTTTTAGTAAGTTTACGATAACAGCAATATTGTGATATTGCAATATTAAAACTGCCACATTATCGTCGTTGTCAGGTCACGATATTAAAGGCAGTGGCTAGTTTTTTTTAGTGCAGTTTAATTTTCAGGAGGGATGTTTTGGCCCTTCTATGTTTAAAATCCACGTTAATCATCAGATGAAGGGGAGTGTAATATGCTTGTGAAGTGTGTCAATATGTGGAGGAACTCAATGTGTGTGTGCATAAGCAAGTGCCTCAATATTAAGTGTTATTAGAGATTGTAGACTTTGGAAATAAAGTCAGAGAGCAGACTGAGATGGTTTGGACATGTCCAGAGGAGAGATAAGTATATTGGCAGAAGGGAGGTCTAGAGGAAGACCTAAGAGGAGGTTTATGGATGTAGTTAAAGAGGACATGAAAGTAGTTGGTGTGAGAGCAGATGATGCACTGGACAGGGTTAGATGGAGGCAACTGATTTGTTGTGGCGATCCCTGAAGGAAAAAGCCCAAAGGGAAAGAAGATTAGAGATTGTAGTTGGTTTATATGCATTGATGTGTGCAAAATAACACTTTAAAAAAAAAAATAATAATAATAGTATGAGCTTTTTTTTTTCTTTTTCTTTTTTTACAATATTTTGACCTTTTTTTAATATCGCCCACCTCCCCACAATATTGTAATAATTATCGTATTGTGACCTTCATATCCTGAGATCGCATCGTAGGGTTGGGCGATAAATAATTTAAAAAAAATTAACTAATACGAGTGTTTTGTTGTGGTTATTAAAATAATTATAACATCAATGTTTTTTCCCCCTTTCGTTGCGCCTGGCCCGCGGCTTTGGCCCCCATGGGCTTCCATACCTTTGGTTTAGTCAGTCGTGTCCTCACACACTCCTTACGGGAGGAACTCAACAACAGCAAACTCCCGCTAAAAACAAAAAACAGTTTACTATTTTACCGTGGAGGAGTCATTTACACAAGAAAGCATGTATGACAAGAAAGGGGCACAATAAGAACGACCACCAAAGCGGACACTCGCTAATGATATGGCACCCATGTATACAGTGAGGAAGACTCGATTTCACCACTTGTTGAAAATGGGAGAACCCAGACATGTGCTACTGCTACCTAGCCGCAAGTATATTGCTCAAGTTCCCCCCCGCCATTTGTTTTGGCAGTATTTTTTTTTGCCGTGACTGGCCACTCAAATGCTAGCGATATTTTTGCTCTGAATGGCTCCAATATTGGTCAATGGCCGGAGCGAGGAAATCTTTAGCCTGCTGTAAATTGGATATTTTATCCTAATTGCTTATAGACATTTACAAGCTTATGTGAATAGCACAAATGTGCACGTTAATGCCGCTGCGTGGTCGCAACATGTACGCTATCTTGTCAAGACGGACTGTGACCTTGCACCACAGTTGGCATCCACTGTGCCACTTGTACTAATGCATCATGTGTGTATTGTCCAGTGTAGTGCAGCTTGCTTGTAGTAATCTGGTTGTCAATCAGGTTGGCGAATCCCAGAAACGTTCCTGTCCCCCCCAGACGAGTGTCATACCACGCCCGTTGAACACGATGGCACTCTGGTAAGATAAGGAACTTGATTGTCCAACGTACCTCAGTTCGAATCAGTCCATGTGCCATCTTCATACAGGTTGGCACGATAGGAACAACGTGGGTTGTGACATTGGTGGTAGTATTAGGGGATACCCATATGACATACCGGAACGTGGATCGTCCCGTGATTTCGGAACCATTGGCTATCCACGTGTCTTGGCTCACCGTGATTGTCCAGTCAGTGCCATTGCATGTCCGCTTTTCTGATGTACCCATCTTGCTAGGCCCACCGTGGTTTCCCTCTGCACTATCATTGCTTTTACTAACTGGTCTACCGCTTGATTGTGTAGTGCTTCAGAATCTGTATTTTTAGTGTGTGCATCTACATGTGACATCGTAATTTTCACACCCTGTACTTTGTCCCAAATGTCTTTCCATAGTTCTGCACCTCATACCTCATTCCCGTGTAATTTCCACCCATGTGCATGCCATGGGCCGCCAAAAAATGGATGGTGGATGGCAAATGGCCCGGGGGCCGTAATTCGGACACCTTTGTCCTATGTTTTGACTTCTGGGAAATTAAAAAGATAACATCAGACATTTTTGTCTAGATATCAAATTTACACAGACATAATATGCATTTTATCACACAGTGGTTTATTTCCCCTTTAAATCCACAAGATTACATTGTAATTTTTCTTAAATTACATTACAATTGTAAGAATGTTGAACACAAGGAACTGTCAGGTTCCCGAAGCTCAGGAACAGCGTGTGACATTGAATTGTTTTAGCCGGCCAGTCACTCACGTAAGGCCGCTGTTCCAACATAGCCATAACAAACGCTTCCAATAAATCACTTACTCCTCCCTCAGTAACACCAACGCGTACCACAGCATTAATTCCTGCATCAGTACTCAACCGTGCACAGCGTGTGACATTGTTTTGTTTTAGCCGGCCAGTCACTCACGTAAGGCCGCTGTTCCAACATAGCCATAGCATACGCTTCCAATAAATCACTTTCTCCTCCCTCAGTAACACCAACGCGTACCACAGCATTAATTCCTGCATGGGGGGGGGGCAATTACTTTTCCCACCAAGGGCCTTTAAAATTTTTAGGCTTAGAGTTGAGGCACTGCTCCTCCATGTTTAGAGGAGCCAGCTGAGGTGGCTCGGGTGTCTGGGCTTTCCTGTTAAAGCTGCTGCCACCGCAACTTGACCTTGGATAAGCGACAGAAAGTGGATGGATGGAAATTATTATTGTGTAAATGAGCAGCCAAAATTGCAGTTATTCTGTTATTCAAAACTCACTTGCACCATAGATAAAGTCGCACTTATATTGTCAAAATAGTGTATGTGATCTATTGTACAACTTAAGTCTTTTATAGTCGACTTATAATCTTTTTCTCAACCTGTACCCACAACAGTTTGGCGTTGCTGTGGTAATTACCAACCAAGTGGTTGCACAGGTAGATGGTGCTGCCATGTTCTCTGCTGATCCAAAGAAGCCAATTGGCGGCAACATTCTGGCTCATGCGTCCACTACACGGTAGGTGTTAGCGTTAATTTCTTCTTTAGTCACATTTGCAAGCACTGCAGTTCAATTACAATTGCCATTGTCTGAACAGGTAGGTACTATTAAAAGGATACTTAACTCTCAAGAAAAAAAAAAGAAGAAAAAAAGATACTTTACTCATAGAGCTATTTTCAGCAGTAAAAAAATTGTATTTTGTCCAGAATGAATTTGATAACTACATTATTTTTTGTATACAATTAATACATTTAAAAAAAAAACAGTCCTCTTGCTGTCAACTGAAGATGACATCAACTGTGCTGAGGAAGTAGGTAACGACCAATCATGGCTCAGTTAGCTGACCAAATGATTGGTTAGTTGTTAAAGGTATTACATTTTACATGGATAATAATGAAGTTATAAAATTCATTCCAGACAAAATATAAACTTTTTACTGCTGAAAATGGCTGAAGGAGTCGAGTTTTCCTTTAATAGGTAGACCATAATTACACTACAAACTATGATCCTAAAATAGTTCCTGTTTATTTAAAAAAAATAATAATAATCACAAATACCCTGTAATGGCTTACAGATTTGATTTTGGGGGGGGGATGCACCTCACATTGACATGTACATGCACTGATGACTTTTATATCTTTATCCGTCTTTGATACTAAACTGAATTTCCACCCCAAAATACAACGCTAGTCTCCTTCAGTTGAGATATTTTCACCTTGTATGTTCATATAGTGGACGTGATTACTCGAGTTGATGGTGAAGCGATAATTGATGTTGTCTTTTGGACGAATTAATAATTTGATCAGCGCTTAAGGAAGTCGTAATTTCCCCAATCGTTTACTTTCAGTTTGGAGAAACACAACGAATAAAATCAAAATTCTCGTTTATTTATTCAAATTCTGAAGTCGCCACATTCAAAGTTTGTGGTTCTTTGTATTACTAAAATAATTACTAATCCACTCGGACACAATCACGATTGAGACTGAACCAGATAAAAAAACAACAACATGCATTTATTCACTACGGTTACACATAAAGAATCACAATATTGGCTACCTAACTATCATACGGTGGAAACAAAAAGTATAAAATAAAAGTTAAACTAATAGAAATAAGAAAAGAACAATTTAACGAGGTAGAAAGAAAAGGTTTGACTTGCCAAATCTGTGAGATGTTTGAAATGGAAGTTGCACCAGCGATATGTCAAATTGGTTATGAGACGTGCAACTTACTGGAGTGAGTTGGACCGAGCGGACGGAGGGAAGGTCGGTTGAAGAAAGAAGAAAAAAAACTGCTCCAAAAAACAAGGCAAAAATAAAAATGTTCCCAAGAATATAAAAATTGCAAAGTAATACCTATTTTTAAGAATGATAATCAACACAGTTTCACCAACTATAGACCAATTCCTCTATTGCCTCAGTTTTCAAAAAATTCTTGAAAAACTTTTCAATTCTCGACTTGAGAAGATTTTGGACAAGCATCAAATATTAAATTTTAGATGTCAAAGAACTACTTCATTAGCATTAATTGAGGCAATTGACCTTTTGCACGTGATGTCGCAGCCCTCATGGGAACCTATCCTAAGGGACGCTGGACGGCAAAAGAGCCACTTGCCTGTATTGTAACCATTGAATCTCATACAGCGTAAAGTCTTTTATCTAATCGATTAGCTTATAAAATGGTCATATCTTGCTGTGCGATCGGTTGTACAGACAGACAAAGGAGTAAACCAAATGTTGCTTTTTATCACATACCTACTAATGAAGACGAACGACGTCGATTGATAGAGGCAATAAACAGAAAGGACTAGCAGCCCACAAAGTATTCACAGATTTGCAGCGATAATTTTTTGCGAGGTTAGTAGATAAATGTTCATACATTTTACTAGTAAACGTACACTCTAGCAAAGATTGTAACAGGTGTCGAATTGCATGTTTCAAATCACATTAACGAGCTAGATAGTTGGCGTCCACTCCAATTGCACGAACACACAGCTTAGTTTTAAAATGCACCTTCTTCAAAGTGCATTTGACTGTTTAATAATGGGGGATTTTGTCTTTGAGCTTGGAGTTTTTCACTCTGGAGCCGGAGTCATATTCATGAAATTACTGAATAGCTTGTAACACTTATTGCTTCTTATAGTAATGCCACCATGCTAAATCATTTGTATTCTCAATTTTTTCCTTGGTTATTTAATAATTATTGCTCTCTGGGTACTTGTTATTATTGAGTCTTTAGGTTAAGTAGCAGTGTAGCTTGTAATTTTGAAAGGGAGAATGGGGTGGGATTAAATAAATCTTCTTCTTCCCATTCCCTTTCAGGCAGATTTGGACTTTATCCTTTTGTTGTTGATGTTGTTTTTTCTTTCTCTTTTTTTTTGCAGATTTTTCTCCTTGTGGAGTTTGACAATGACTGTGTGCTCTGTTGTTGCCTAAAACAAAAAAGAAATGAATGAATGAATGAATTTTAAGTGCAATATAATTGTTTTATACATGGTCCATGTATAAAATAACAAGGTATCCTGCCTTACATTATATTTCACTTCTAATGCACTTGAAGTTGTTCCTAAAATCCAATTGGCCATATTGGTCATTTTGAATGTTTTTATTTTTATTTATTTTTTTAAAGCTAGTGTTTTAAAAAAAATAATTATAAATGAAGGCAAAGTTCTACTTATTTATTTTTCATGATGTAAAATACATCTAAGTGCAATTTAAGGCACACTCCCTTCGTTTAAACGTAGAGTGTGGATTACAAGTAGCATAGGTCCACAATATTGAAAATAAGAAAAGCAAGCAAGCCAAGCAACAGCTGTCAAACTATTGTTTCCAGCCAGGCACCCGATGCTAATGCTAACAGCTAGCTACTAGCCACGAACGCCGTAGACTTGTACCGTATCATTAAATGATGCCGTAATTAACTTGCGGTTTCTTTGCGCCCCAAATTAGCTATTAATTATACTTTGGAGTGGCATTATGATAATGGTGGTAGAAAATGTCGATAATGCAAGCCAAAATGTCAAAGGGAAGTAGTCCATCTAGCGTTCGCCACCATGCAAGGCAGACTTCAAAATAAAATCCCGCTAAGGCTGTTGCATTGGTGTCAATGTTTTATTTGGCCAACTTTATTTTGAAGTTTGCCTTAGCATAGGCGGCGTATGTCGGCGGCTATCCTAACATGTCTGAATGATGGTGCTTGCCAGCCCAGCCCAGCCCAGCTCGCACACGTACGCACAGTGACGCACACAAACCGAGACGGAACTAATCGTTAACATACATTTTAATCTTTTTATTTAGGTGGAAGAAGAAAGTCTTTTCAAGTCAAAGGGCTCAAGTCCAAGTGAAGTCACAAGTCATTGTTGTTAAAGTCCAAGTCAAGTTGCAAGTCTTTTAATAACATTTTGTCAAGTAGAGTCTAAAGCAGGAGTGGGCACACTCGGTCCTCGAGGGCCGGAGTCCTGCAGGTTTTGGATGTTTCCCTCTTCCAACACAGCTGATATATGATCAGCTCATCAGCAATCTCTGCATAAGCTTGGTAACGATCTTGTTGATTGGAATCAGCTGCGTTGCAGCAGGGATACCTCCAAAACCTGTAGGACGCCGGCCCTTGAGGACCGAGTTTGCCCACCACTGGTCTAAAGTCATCAAATTCATGACTCGAGTCCAAGTCACATGATTTGAATCCACACCTTTGGTAAATACAAATGATAATGATTATGAATTAGTGTCAGGTCTTTCACAAATGTAAGAAAATACTTTTGAATTCGTGTGAACAGTAAATTTCAAGAAAACGGAAAGATGCAAAAAAAATCTGCCTTTAAAATTCAAAAGAATTTATGGGAAAAAGAGATGTTAGTAATCGATTCATGGTTTTATGAATCAATATTAGTCTTGAATAGGAAAATCGATTAGATGACGATTATTCTTTTTTTTTTTTTTGGTGGGGGGAGGGGGGGGGGTTAAACCCAGCCCTATGTTAATTCACGTCAGGTAGCATTGCCGGGTGCCATTTTAGTGGACTGTGCTCTTGTATTTGAGGATAGAATGGTATATTTCTCAAGTCTGATCTTATTTTTGGTCAAATATTTCCACGTTTGATGCACCACTGCTAGTATGCTTGGCAGACCCACCACCCATCTCACCTGTTTCCTTCTGTGAGGTAAATGCCAAAAAGATGTGATTCATTATTAGTTCAAGGCTCTTCAAATCCTACTGCAGACGAAACAATACAGAATTATCTGGCAAATCTCTGCTAAGTAAAACATTCGACAATATGCTGGTATTTGGCTGCTTGAGACAAGCTTTTAGAAAATCTGAATTGTTTCAAACAATGACCTGCTTACATTCAGTTAAACTATCCATCTGATTGTACCCAAACACCAAATGTGTTTTCCTTACAGACTGTATCTGAGAAAAGGCAGAGGAGAAACACGAATCTGTAAAATCTACGACTCACCTTGCCTGCCAGAAGCGGAAGCCATGTTTGCCATTAATGCTGATGGAGTGGGAGATGCCAAAGACTGAGGACGATGTGCAGCAGACAGTATAAATGTGTCATCAAATCCCCCAAAACATCGCAGGATCTGGACAGTACTCTTACTGCCAGGAAATCTATCATCTGTTAAGGCCAGACTGGGTCAAAGTGAAGGTTCGAGCTGCTGCCAGCAAGGTTCTCTGTCTCTCTCTTTCTTTATCCGCCTCCCTCTCCCTCTAAAATGTTTGACAAATGTTGCTGTATATGATTGAGATATGAGATTTTCTCTCTGTGTTCAAGATGTATTTGTTGTGTGATGTGTTTAAGGGATATAGTGTGGTAATTTGCGCTTTCAATGAGTAAACATTTTTGTAACCAGGGTCCTAAAAAGAAATCTCGTCTTGTTTTTCCAAATGCGCAGAAATTTGTCAACTCTTATGTTATGTATCTCATGTCTATTTGTCTATAAGCACTTAAATGTGAGATTTGTGACACACTTGTTAATATTTGGAAACGCACACATACAGGTGCTCGTCAAAATTTTTTGAATATCCTCGAAAAGTTGAATAATTTACATAATTCCATTCAAAAAATGTAACTTTAATAGATTATAGATTTAGGGCCCACAATTTAAAGGTCCCCTGAAATGGAATGTTCACTTTTTTTAGGTTTTTGATCAAAAATATGCGTTACCACAGCCTAAGTCCCCAAAGTTGTGAGATAAACGCCCCTTTCCTATGAGTGTTTGTATCAAAGCAGCTCAAGCAGCACTCTCAAATTGACTGTTATAGCAGGTGGTTTTCTACGTCACTAACCCCACCTTTTTCGGTTTTACATGTCACAAACTCAGCGCGAACTCCACCCTCACAATTTACAACCCCTCCCCCCACCTGAGATTTCAAACCCACTAACAAAGCAGCAGGACAGTATGGCAGCAAAAACAAAACAAAAAAAAACATAGGAAATGCTCTCTACTAAAACCTTTTTCTTCTCCCTACATCCGAGCCACAGAAACACTTGTGGTTGGACTTTATTTATCCATCAAATATGCCCAAGCAACTCCCAAAACGGGTGTTTGTTTGTGGCAAACATTTTACTGACAACTGCTTTAGGAATTTGGAACAATAGAAATGTGGATTAGAAGAACATCTTTCACTTACTCCGGGATCAATACCAACTCTATATGTAACAGCAACTAACCCTGTCCAAGTAAGTCATTTTTCCAAGTAATTTGTTTCAGTATGTGATATATTGTGGCTTTCTTTGAGTCGTTAGATTCGGAGCACGTTTGATTCGGCGCTAACAGCCTGGTTGATGTAACGTCGATGCTAGCTCAAAGATGAGAACAATGTTGTTCAACTCTCTACAGTTATAAACAAATGCTATTCATAATTTAGCGTTATCAATGTCTCTTTGCGATCTTTGAAATGAGAAAATTGAGATGCTTCCTTGCCAGTGTGTTTTATGATCTCGTGCTACTATCAGCATAGGTGTGTTTTCATTCATACCGGCTTTTGTGTACAAGTACTGTATTAAGTAGCGAGCTAGGCTTTTGTGTACAATAACTGTAGTGAACCTTATTGTGATTGTTCAGCTTCTTGTGGCTAAAAAGAACTGTCTTCATTTGTTTTTTACAATAATGACACAAGACGTGGACATTTTAGTCTCCAAATAATTTCTATGATTATTTGAGCTATATGGAGGCCACAATATATGTGGTTAGTTAACCAAGAAGCACCAACGATGCTTATTGGGACAATATATTTGAGAATGCACGGTGTCATTCAATATTCAGGGTATTTTTTCCTTTCCACTCTTCTACAGGCATTACAGGATTGCTTATTAAGTTGTATGTGAAATACTTACTTCTCAATCAAGATATACAACAAGCAATGTAATCCCTTATCTTGTGTAACATTTTAAAAGGCCATTGTCTGAAATAGGTAATTAAAAAAAAAAAAGTATCCTGTAATTCTAAACAAAGTTGGCACACTAACATGTTGCATGCCCAACTTTCCCCTCCATCAATGTGTAGTCAAAGAAGACAGTTTAGTGATCACTGAGCAACAGTTTTTATCTGTTTTTTTTTTTTATCCGTTTTACTGACGTTTAAAGACGTCAAGTAAAAACCTACGGAGCACTGCCAATGACGTCTAAAGACGTCATCCAAGTTTTTGTTTTTTTTTAAACTGGTGCGGCCAAGCCTTCCGGAGCTGTGGTGAAAGTTTCAAAGAGGTCTCTTGTGCCTAATGACTATTATTGGCCCCTAGATGGCAGCAGTGACTCTCTTTTGACAAGATAGGGGAGGCGTCAGTAGTATAAAAGGGAGGCGGATCTAGAGCGTCGTGGAGGAGATGAGAATGGAAGAGAAAGGAAAAATGGCGACCGTCGGTAAGAAGCCGCTCACGCTTGATCGATTTTTTGAAAAAGGAGAAGCATCAACCAGTGCTTAAGTGCACCTTTATGACGACCGTGATGATGATGGTGACAAAGAGGTTGACGCCGAAGCTGCAGCGTTGACGCGGCGGCAGCTTCGTTCACGTCCTAAGGCCTCAGAGGCTAGCGGTGCTAGCGCCGGAAAACGTCGTGCACGTCCGAGCACTTCTGCACGCGAGGACGTTAAATCCGACGAAGGTGATGATGATGGCGACAAGGAGGTTGATGCCGAAGCTGCAGCGTTGACGCGGCGGCAGCTTCGACCACGTTTTAAGGCCTCGGAGGCTAGCGGTGCTAGCGCCGGAAAACGTGGTTCACGACCGAGCACTTCTCCGCACGAGGACGTTCAATCGGACGACGACGACGAAGAGTATCCTGAGTCCGATGGATATTCTTCGGAGGAGTGGGTACAATCTGACCACGGAGAAAGTGATTCGGACAGTATTTCATCCACAGAAGACGTCGAAGGTAAGCACAAACTTGCTATGAGATACTTTTCAGGCACGCTGCTAGCACCTCGTGTAACGTGAATGTGCAATTCATAGATCGTGGATCGTGCTCACAGCGACGTCCCACTGCAAAGACGACAAAAGAGAGGTATAAAAAAAAAGTGTTTTCAATACACCGCAACAACAAAAGAAAACGCTCTTTCGATATTATTGTAATTGTATATATTTCTTTCAGCTGCAGCTCAGAGTGACGCTCCTCAGAGTGAGCAGAATAAAGGTCCATCAACCAGTGGATCCAAGAAAAAACGTAAATATATATATTTATATATATATATATATATATTGCATCACACTGATCTAAAATGAATATTATATGATATTGAAATGTATATTTGCAGATCCCCAAAAATCTGGCTGGCATGAAGCAGGCTGGCAGCCTAACGCATTCCCCTTTACTGTGGAGCCAGGACCGAGAGGTGCCGCAGCAGAGCTGAATTCGACCCGGCCAGTTGACTTCCTGCAACTCTTCATCACGGACGAGCTTCTGCAGCACATTGCTGATCAGACAAACTTATATGCACGTCAGTCTATGCAAAAACGGGCTGAAAGTCTGCCACACTGCAGGAGTCGTGCTTGGAAGCCAGTGTCCGTGTCTGAACTCAAAACTTTTTTTGCACTGCAATTCCTTACTGGGTATATAAACAAGCCCAGTATCGAAATGTATTGGACTCAGGACGAGATAGAG